>NC_083765.1:37866987-38064487 GCF_963514075.1 Conger conger | reverse complement strand
CTGCAGAGAACAGAAATACAGAGGCTACACTGCAAGATGCAAACCACTAGTTAGCTGCTAAAACAGGATGGCCAGGTTAGTTTGCCAAGAAGTACTTAGAAGAGCACCACAGTTCTGGAAAAAAGTATTGTGGACAGATGAGATGACGATTCACTTGTATCAGAGTGATGGCAAGAGCAAAACGTAAAGCTGCCCGAGACCCAAAACATTGGAGTGGGGGTGTTAACGTTGAGGCTTGTATGGCTGTCACAGGTACTGGCTCACTTGTCTTCATTGATAATGTAATTGCTGATTGCAGCAGCAGCAGAATTTATTCTGAAGTGTACAGAAGCATCTTATCTTCTAAAGTTCTTTTGGCACTTCATATAGCAAGACAATGATCCCAAACCTACTGTGAAAGGGCTGTTTTTCAAAGCCAAAAATGGGAGAATTTGGTAAAACATAACCTCAAAAACCAGCAGGAGCTGAAGAGGCCACTGTACAGGCCTGGCAGAGCATCACCAGAGAACATAGTCACACTCAGTACAGGACAAAGTTCCAGGTTTCAGTGCAGTTCTGCAAACTTCAGATGTAATGCATATATGTTCTCTCTATTGCCTCTGTTGATTGCCCTCAACAGACGCAATGGAGAGAACACATTTAGTAATTAGTCATTACTGCTCTTTTAAATAGCCTCCTTTGCTCATATTTACTGTGTGTGTGTGTGTGTGTGTGTGTGTGTGTGTGTGTGTGTGTGTGTATATACGTATACCTATAAGCTACATATTAAAACAATTCTCACCCAATTAGATAATACCCACTTAAGTCTGGCTATTTTGCGACCTCATATCAGCAATCTAATCAATCTGAATCGAGAGCAGAATCACATGTCTGCTTATCAGGTTGTTCAAACCCCGTGCCTGCAATCTAATCACAGCTCATCAACAGACCAACCACATGCTTTGATCACACAGTCTCATTTTTCCCTAGAGACTCCCCCCCCCACACACAGACACACACAGTAAATGTACAGTATCGCCTGACCAAAAACTGCTCTGCGGTCAACTCAATGTGTATTATCTAGCAAAGGACTTTGCCCAGATTGGCTAAAAACTGAATGTAAATGTGTGAATATTGGGCATGGAATATATAGTATGGGTAGGGGGCAGACCTGGCTCCATTATGCGATTGCTTTGGATTCAAATATGTTTCCATGCTTTACTGAGGTTGTCCGGTGTATTGGAACATATTGAATACTCTCAAAAAGTGCAAGCCCTGTATTCTGGTCCTTTTGGTTGGCTCAATTGCACTCAGCAAGTCCAATTGAGCACAGAAAAGTATGAATGTGCTCGACACAGAAAAGTATGAAAGCTGAATCCAATACAATTACATAATAGACCCGGGTCTGGTAGGGGGTGGGGTGGAGTGGAGGGTGTGAAGGAGTAGGGAGTAGGAACTATAGGGTGTAGGAAATGGGGGCAGGGGTCAAGGGGCAGGGAGCAAGAAGTGGGGGCTACTTCAAAAAGCGCTAAACCCTAAAGTCTCTACCTTCCTTCCTCCCTTCACCTGATTAATGAGCATGAAGAGAGGACATCGATATGATCCCACATAGTCAATCTGTGATCACTTCAGGTCAGTGAAATGATGAAGGGAAGAGGAAAAGTGGGGGGGAGGGGGGGCTGTGAATAAAGCTCAGAAACACTTAAAATATGTGAATCCAAAACACTTACAAATTTGACCCAGGTCTGGTTCATCAGCAGCCATACAGTGTGCTGAGCTTCAGCTCTACTGCACTAAACTGCAAACTGAATAACCCTCATTAATAGCCCCATGGACAGGGCTTGACCCCAAAACCCTAATCTCATTAGTCCATGAGTTTCATTGGTTTTTTCCTCATGCATCATGAAATTGGAGTTCCTGTCTTTATGCCTGCATGTGTGGGGGAGGTTGAGGAACCATCAGGTGTGCACTGCCTCCTAAGACACAGAATGTTCTAGTCTAACTGCTGAAAATAAGTAACAATTTATTCACTCATTTTATCTGTTATTTATAGAAGTCTCTCAAGGATTTGATGTTAAGGAAGCTGTTGTGTAGTATCATTAGGACCTTCACTGCATGCTTTTTCTTGGAACATGAACAATATTCTTGGGAACAGCTGGATAAAAATGTAATACGTTAAACTGCAAAATATCCTCTGACCTCTGACCCATTTCTGAGATCTGAGAGGCACGACAGACTGCCAGACAGAACACAATGACACACAGAGGCCCAGGCAACGGTAAGACACAAACATATATACAGACAGATGACTGACAGAGAGATACGCAGTCATACACACATATTCAGAGTGACAGGCAGGCAGATACAAACGCAAACACACAAACACAGGCACACCCTTCTGAAAAAAACAGCTCAAACTAGGTTTTGAAACAACTTGTAGCTGGTTGACCAGTTCAAACCAGCTCCATACTCAACATGTTTGACCAGCTCAAGCTATGTTTTGAAACAGATGGCAGCTGGAAATTTTAAGCAGGTTATAGCTAGGTTTTACAACAGGGCACACGTCCAAGTGGAACGACAAACCCAACCACACTTTTTTTGAGACAAGCAGAGACAGACACGCGCAAACAAAAATGGAGTATTAACAGAAATCCTTCATTTTAACATTACATTACATTATTGGCATTTGGCAGACGCTCTTATCCAGAGCGACGTACAGTTGATTAGACTAAGCAGGAGACAATCCTCCCCTGGAGCAATGCAGGGTTAGGGGCCTTGCTCAAGGGCCCAACGGCTGTGCGGATCTTATTGTAGCTACACCGGGATTAGTGTGTCCCAGTCTTTCACCTTAACCTTACAGGCTGCCCCAACATCCAACACAACATTCCTCTTGAACCACTCTGTGCACAAGCTCTCCTTAATTCAAAACATGGCTGACATCCCTCTCTCAGGCTAACAAACACTGACTTGAATTTAGCCCTCATACTCAGTTCTTTCTGATTTATACAGAAATCCACAGTGTCCACAGTGTTTAGTATGCATCAACATCATATAAACTGGATCACAGAAAAACACAGAAATGGTTTTAGGGTTTCTGACAGGAGCAGGACAGCGGCTCGAGACAGATCCACAGATTTGTGGGCATTCTGAAGGCTTTAGTTTGATAGATTGACTGGTTGACCAGTTCACACCAGCTCCCAGCTCGACATGGTTTAGCTGGTTGACCAGCTCATACCCAGCTAGACCAGCTCAGATTTCAAGTAGGTCTAGCTGGGATAGCTGGATTTTACAGCAGGGTTTACCAGTTATGTTAACTTTAGTTAACTTTGGCTGCAGCAGGGAGGGAGGGGGTTGCAGTGGGAGGGGAGGAGGACCACACGTACTATTCCAAAAATGAAATTCCAAATGTGTGTTTACTTTTAAGGCCCTGGGGCAAGTTGAGGGCAGGGGGCACGGCAGGCAAAGCCTAACGGTGTGTATTCTACACACCTACTGCTGCTATTTACACTCAATGACACACTCAACGGCATTACTCAGCCTACAAATGAACAGGTCAGGGCTGTGGGGAAATACACTGGCTAAGGTGCCAGCCCCCCTGTCAGAGAAGCACCATAGCATTTATTTTCTTTGTGATACATTTATTTAATGTGATAATACAACCTCTGATGTTCTGCTGTGGACCAATCACGTCATCACTGCACAACGCGGCCAACTGTGGGGACCACTACAAAACCATGTCTGCTATAAAATGTTTGCGTCAAGCTGCAGTTTGCCTGAAACTCCCTCCTTCTTAAGCTGTCCTCAGCAGTGCCATCAGCACTGTGGGGCAAACAGGGTCCTAACCCTCAGCCCTGCCCATCACTCACACAGGCCAGTAATCTACATCACATCAGGGGGACGTGAAATACACACATCTGCAAGGCTGCAGGACAAAAGGCTGGTGTTTTTCCAACACTGAAATGCTCGCCTAAGGGTTTTTTCACACCCCACTTACCACAAACAATTAGAAATGGTTCCAGCATTTATTCGTAAATATGGTTGTGAATGATAGGCCTACTGCATTTCAAGTTTAAGGTGTTCACATTGTTAACACATCTCTACATCTCAATTCACTGTAGTGGTCTTTTGAAGACTTTACAGAACTTCACATTCTAAATGTAGAGCTAAGTATAGGAAGTGTATACGATGTATCAAATTAGCAGTGAAGCCGGACCAACTGCAGAATCAACACCTATGCCCTTTCTTCAGCCACAGATATTGTGAATGCACACACACACACACACACACACACACACACCAGCCCTCACACACTGAAGCATCACAGAGGTAACTGAACATACATCTGCGCTGAATACTGAAGACTCACCTGCAGGTGTGCCATTCAGGGAAGCAGTAACCTCCGTTTCAGTGTACGACAGCATCGAATCCGACCGATCTACGGCACAGAGGGGAAACACCAGAATCGCAATCAGAGTGGCTGTTAAAGGCTGAGCTCCGTCATTCTGGAATTTCAATGTCCATCCACAAAATCGCAAATCTATTTCTCATTCCATTAGCATTCAAATACCCCTCCTTAAATTTCAACACAAGATTCAATTAAATTTTTTGGCTAAACCCAACTCCACTCTACTGACCCCAGCTTCCCTCAAAGAAAGCACATAAATCCCCACAGTATATTCAGCTCTGCTGCTGAGGGGGACTCATGACATGCCCCAGCCAGATTCTTCTGGACCTTCCACCGGGAGCCCCAGACCAGGTCCCACTTCCGTTGAAGTGTCAGGACTCAGTGGTCTCTGGCTGAGGTTTTCCCTGCACAACAAGCTACTCCCAGAGGAGGGCGAAATGTAAAAAATAAATTTCCCTACTCACTACGTCTAATTACCACCACTACAATTCCTGACCTTGTTTACACTGCCTTTCTTTCCAGCTCAAAGCGGGCCAGGGGCTCCAAAACCCCAAACGCGTGTTTTACAGTAAAACAGAAAAAAATTATGTGGGATTAACTACCACATAGAATTTTTGTGGATGGCAAACAAGACTACAGAACTGTATGGTGCAACATACGATCTTTAGCATTGCCACACAAATAAACACAAATATAGCCCCATAGCGATTTAAGTAGAATGTGCAGTTACACAGACAATTTATATAAATTCTATAAAATGCTCAAGTTGATCATCAAATTATCTAAACAAATCAAGTTTTAACAACTGTCAAACTGTCAAATTCATTTAATAAACATTCTAATAATTTGACAGGGGCTGCTGCTGGATGAGAACATTTCATTCTGTTGCCCCCGCTGGTCGACCAGGTGCCTGTGGACAGCATGCTAAAGCCGGATCATCCTCTGACTCTACTCTGCGAGCTTAGCCATACCCTGCCATGTGAAAAGCAGCAGCTGGTGACACCACGCACTGCAAAGGGGAGCTATGTTTACACTCTCCCAAATCATATGTGGGTCAATGACAATTTCAGTCAGGCTAGATAACATATTTTTTTGTAGTAAACATTCTGCCACTTTCCAGATTGGATCACTTCGCAACATTTCATCAGAACAAGTCTTGAACACGTAATCTACAGAAAGTATAAAATAAATGGTAGTAAATGTCACCTTGAATATTTCCTGGTTATTGGGTGGTAATACAAGAAAATATATATATATATTTTGAAAAAACATCTTGGTTACTCTGTATGACTGATGTCATCATGCGACACTAAATTAAAATAGAAGAATGACATTTGCTGAAATAATCAAATATCATTCTAATGAAGGTAAAAATAAATGCTTTTATTTGCATTTTGTAACTTTTTTTTCTTTCTAAAATGGAAAATCTTGTTTGTCATGGACTCATATATGCATATCTAGTTGAATATACAGTGAACCCCAAAAGCGCAGCAGGTATGGCAGAGGAGCGCACGGGTGAGGGGAAGCGCAGATGAGGTAGACCTACCCATCGGCTTCAGTTCCTCACTGGTGGAGAGCCGTGAGTAGGGTGGTGGAGGCGACTCTGAAACACAAACATCATATATATTTATTGATCTCTCCACCAATTTAGGTAAATAATATGGCACTCTTCAAGTGTTTTAACTTTCATGTAAAAGTACAGTATCATGTCAATGTATTATAGTGGAGGCTGACAAGGTTAGCTAGCTACCGCAACTAATATAAAAAGATGTTTTCACCGGTATAAGTGAAGTGTATCATTTGCATTTGGTGTGAAACTATATACTGTATACAACTATATATATACATATAGCTAGGTGCAGTTGCAGCCTGTAGCGAAGTGGTTAAGTTACATGACTGGGATCCGTAAGGTCGGTGGTTCGATCCTCAGTGTAGCCACAATACGACACAGCCGTTGGGCCCGTGAGTAAGGCCCTTAACCCTACATTGCTCCAGGGGAAGATTGTCTCCTAATTAGTCTAATCAATTGTATGTTGCTCTGGATAAGAGTGTCTGCTAAATGCCATTAATGTAATGTAATGCAATGTTGCACAAGAAATAAACTGCAGTTGCACTCAAGATCCGCCTGGTGCATCTACCCCTGAAATCGTAACAGTATATGTATGGCATATCACAACATACTAACATTCACATTTAGCTGAATGTTCAACAGCAAATTTGTAAAAGTGCTCTTAGCCAATAAGCTAACCAGCATTGCTCGCTTTGAAAAGCCTTGATTAAGCTTGTTGCAATGTTATTTCAACGGCGATGGATTTTGTTGCTTTACTGAAGTCAAATTGACGAAAGTAAAACTGCACAGCAATTTCCCCAATTGCATTTTTGTCCCAATACGCTTGCCTGCTGTAATGACAACCCACAACCACGGTTTAACAGCATCAATGCATTAACACAAATGCACTCATATGAATGAGAAGGATTCATAGAATCAATCATAATTAGCATGCACGTAAAATCACCTTTGAAATCAAAACCCCCAATGCTTTCTCAATAAGAAGAAATAGGTTAATGTCAGGACTTCAGAGAAACTGTTTTGTAGCAGAAAGCTTTGTTACTGCAACGACCACTTTGTTTAATATTCACATTGACACTATATAGTTACCATAATACGTAGGCTATTGTGTTCTTCACAATCATCATGTAAAAATCATGATGTGGGCATATCACTTGCCCATAAATAGCCCTATACACTCAGTGACCACTTTATTAGTTAGACCTGTACACCAGCTTTTTTATTTAATTGTGGCAGCAACTAAATGCATAAAAGCATACAGACATGGTCAAGAGGTTCAGCTGTTTTTCAGACCAAATAGATCACATTTCTTCCCCATTCTGACCCTAAGTGACTTTGACCATGTTTGACGCCACACACTGATTGTTTGACGCCACACAGGGTGGTTTGAGTATCTCAGAAATTGCCGATCTCCTGGGATTTTCATGCACAGCAGTCTCTAAAGTTTGCAGAGAATGGTGAAAAAACTAAAAAAACATCTGGTGAGCTGCAGTTCTGCGGGCAAAAACGTATTATTAATGAGAGGTCAGAAGAGAAGGGCCAGACTGGTCAAAGCTGACAGTAATGCAAATAACCACACATTACAACAGAGGTATGCAGAAGAGCATCTCTGAACACATGTGGACAGGCTACAGCAGCAGAAGACTTATTAACTCTAAAAAATAAGTCTAATAAATACTTAATAATGTGCTCACTGAGTGTATAAATGTTTTGTCAGACGCTTAACAGAAAGTTGATTGGACAAAATTACTGTAATATACAATAACAAAAATAGTGCATGTTTTTAAGTTTAAAAACATGTTTTTAAATTATTCCAAAAAGACACTAACCATCAGAGGTGTAACAAAGCACCTTGGCAGAAGACATGTACCACACAACACTGGGAAATATGGTCCTCTACAATAAGGCATGAAGCCCTGTCTAAAATGTCCTCTTTTTAGGACTGCAGCTGATCAGGACTTCCTGACTGGGAAATGCTCCGGTCCTACTGAAAGTGTGCGCCCCTCATACTCAGACTACATTTAAAGGTACAATAGGTCATTTTGGACTTCTAACGGCCAAGAGAGGAATTGCAGCAACAAACACCCTCAAACCACAAAACTGTTTATCCCTCCTCCTTCTCTGTAAACGCACTGACGTTGAAACGCCATTGGCTGTGGCAATTAGAACCAATTTTCAACCAATGAGCTTGAATTATTGTACAGTTATACAATGTTTTGGTACAGAGTGTCGGGCCGTCAAATGTATATTTTGAAACCTGAATTTAAGGACTATAAACACAGGCAGAGGGTCAGTCAACATGTCAGTGAGCCTTTTTCAATGATAGGAAGGGATTTACAATGGTGTTCTAGCAATGTTTTAACACAAAAATCGTACCTATTGTACCTTGATAAACCAATAATAAACCAAACCAATGATAAAATATTAGATACAATGGACCTGGTCAATCAGTAAAATATATAGCAAAAGAAGCCACCTTCACTTTCAAGTGGGAGAAACCTAAACTACTACCTGGGATATTTTGTGCAGAGACTACTCTGTTGTCAATGTGTCACTACAGTAAAAGGCATTTTATGGATAAAAGTTGAGTGTGATTCCTTCCCAACACCAAAGGGTTGGTGCTTCCTTAACCGTGTACTGACACAAAATAATAATCTTGATTGGTTAATAGCAAGAAAAGTATGTATGTTTAAAATATAACATATAAAATCTTTGAACCAACAAAAGCTTTTAGATTTTATCCAGTCGTATTCATGGAACCTCATGTGCCTGGAGAATTTGTGTCTATGTTTCAATGTAAAAAAGCAGCCAAGCTACTAATGACAATGATGACAATTTCTGTTGATCGGATTCTATTAATCTGTTAATATATTAGCTCAGGACACAGTAACAAACCCTAGGAATTCAGTGCGGGCTCCAGAGTGCAGTGTCAGTTGATTCCTATACATAAATTCTTAATTAATGTCACTTTCTTAAATCAACTTATATCAGCATTGCTTTACATGTAGTATGGATTAGTCTAGCCACTTCTTACTAGGCTCAAATACCCCTTGTATTCCCCCACTGACCCTGTATCAATTAATCGTAATTGCACCCTTTTCTTAACAGAAGCTTGAAAATGACATGCCCCAAATAAAATGGTTACTGTTCTTGAACCCTTTTGACTACAGGCATAATCCTGTTTTTTTTCTAAACGGTAATCCTAAATAGCTCTATATAATCCCCTTGACAGTTTGTTTTCCAAGATTCTGAATTACACTATATAACAAAAAAAAAGTCACAGAAGCTCAAAGTTCTGTAAAAGTTTTTGTATTTGAGAGGATGCATATGCTTGTGGCTGTGTCTGGTGGGCTTAAAAACTCAATGGAGTCACAGCCATGCTGGACAAATCCCCTTTCAAATTTGATGACAATATCCCCAAAAATTAGCATTATACATTGTTTCATCTAAGCTATGTCTAGGTTTCAAAAAAGGCAATTTGGAAACTCCAAAAGGACACGTGGCAACCAAATGATAGTGTGGGTGATATGAGGTGTAAAATAATATACATTGTATACTGAAATTATCCTGGAAGACGTTATAAATACTCCTGAAAAATGTGCTCTCACTTGTTTTGCCACCCTGCATATAAGAAGCCGTTGTAGCAAAGACATAGTAAAATAGTTTAAACCGTGAGTTTTAAAGCTTCCAAATGCTATATCTTGCGACCATATTGATTGGAAATTTCACAGTGGAAAAAAGGAAATTAATGCAAATAAACCCACTCACGTCCTAATACAGGTTGGTGGGACTTGTGGAGATAAAGGTATTCAGATGTAGGCTAGTTCAGCCTTTAGTCTAAATGCCAAATATACATAGTCTCTGCTAACAGGGTGGGGAACACTCGTATTTTACCTGCCATTTATTTTCAGATATGAGATGCAAAATTCACCTCCTTTAAATTTTCTCGAGCCCTAGCCACAATATTGAAGATAGTTGAAATATAGATGATGCACTTGATTCCTAACTCCCAATAATTCAGATATACAGCGCCATATAGGGTCAGGTATCTGACAGCAGATAAGAATTCAATTAGAGGAGACATGATGTGCCTCTTAACAGCTGAACTTGCAGGCCCATGACCACTAGGGGCTGCTGGCATGTGAGGGGACACTGCACTGCCATCCGTTCCCGGAAACCCTGCAGTCCGTCGGTGATGCTAGAGCCAGTTGTGCATCACCCTGCAGGGTTTCCAGCAACAGTCAGTTCTGGCACGGTCTGGATTCAATACTTTTAAACCCATGACTTCAAAGTGATTGAAGGTAAAGGAGAGAAACTCACCCCAACCACCAATCAATGTGTAGCACCCACCTAGGGGATGGACTGCAGCCATTTTGCACTTGAACACTCACCACACAACAGCTGAGCCACTTAAACAAGAGGATGATTAGATGGCCATCTCGTAAACATGTTTGTGAACCAAGTCTCTTAAACAGTGCTGCTGCATTTCATACAACAGTAACCAGATGTACATAGAGGACTCCTGGGTGAGATTAGCCTGTACTCTTTAGAAGGTATCTCTCCTAAAATGAATACTTCATCATTGTCTTTATAAATATGTCTAGACACTACCATTTCTAGGTTTAGTTTTCTGGATTAATAAATGATTATTAATAATAAGTGATATTATATTTTCTGTACTGACAAATCTCGATTTCTGCAGTGACCTGCAGATGGTAGGGTCAGAAACAATTCCGTACATAATCCATGGGATCCATCCTGTCAATAGTGCAGGCTGGGGGTGGAGGTGTAATGGTGGGTGGAATGTGTTATTGGCACACATTATGCCCCAAAATACCAACTGAGCATCATTTGAATGCCACAGCATAACTAAGTATTGTTGCTGACCATGTGGGTCCCTTTATAACTAGTGTACCCTTTTCAAATCTTCCAGCAGGATAATGCAGAAAGCACACATCATCTCAAGCTGGTTCCATGAACACGACAGTCACTTCAGTTTGTGCCGATGGCCTGCACTTCTCAATCCAGTACATTTGGGGTGAGGTGGAGGTTTGCAGTCTGAATGTGTGGCCCACAAATCTGCGGCAATCACATGATGCTAATCGAGTCAACATGGACCAAAATCGCAAAGGAATGTACTTTGTTTTTTAATCAAAATACTGCAAAGAATTCAGGCAGTTTTGGGGGCAACAGGTAACAAGTGTGCTAACCACCAATAAAGTGTCAGATTATGGTATAAATGCAATAAATAAGTAGTAACTGAACGAAAAAAAGCCTTTAAGGGTACAATGACTCAAAAACGGTTTCTATGTACATGCTCATAAGTATATCTTTTTTGCTTTTCTTGAAACTATTCTGTGATTCCACGTTCAATGGAAAAGAGAAAAAACGGCAAAAGAGTGGAAATGTCTTGTAATCGTGTCAGAGATCAAAAATGCAAAAGGGCACATTCTGCACAGAGGCGGTGACATTGTAAAATGGAACATGCAGCGGTTTCTTTAAGAGCTGCGGCGGTAATTACAGTACTAAGATCTGAACTCAGTCACTCAGATACACTAGACTGGCGCCAGCAGTATGCAAACGGTGTATTATCGCCACTCCTTCGCCTAAACAGCACGAGGGAACCTTCTCGTGGAAAACAGGGCTTTAAAAGAGCAACTTGAAACTGATCTCGTTTTAAAGGAATACTGTCTGCCCAAATAAAAAGTGCGTGACAAAAAACACTAAAACCATTTCAATCCTTGCCCTCTTCGGGCGGGCAAGCAGACTGGCGATAGATAGACGTTTGTTTATTTAAGACAGTCTGTGCTCACACATCACACTGTAAACGTGTGCGTGCGTGCGTCCGTGCGTGCGTATTTTACGCATGACGGACTATAATAATGTGTTGCACTAGTCTTTTCAAGTAGAAGTAGTGTGCGATTAATAAGATAGGGTTCTGTTATGAACTAATAGGCCTTAATAATTAATAAATAGGCCACATATTCATTTCGGCCTTCTGAATGAGGTAGATGGAAGTGATGGAATCTTCCAAGTTTGTAGAAAATGTCCGACGACCGTTCACGTAGATAAGATGACAAATACCTCCTCTATCCGGAGGTTTTGGAACCGCAGCATACCTGCGTGGCCCAAAGCGTATTGGCTGTAGGTGACTGGACCCAAATAGCCTAGTACTTGTGCAAAACGGTTAAAAAAAACAAATGCTCGCCTTCATCGCAACAAACTCCCCAGCCAGCATATTTCATTTATATAACCATTTGCAACCGCAGTAAAGCTTGCTTTGGGATTCGGGCGGATTTAATTGAATAGGCTTTCAGCAATCTACCTTTGAAAATGAAATAGCATGCGCTAGATAAATGATCGGCAATTGTATTATTGTAGGGCGGCCTGTAGCGTAGTGGTTAAGGTAAATGACTGGGACACGCAAGGTTGGTGGTTCTAATCCCGGTGTAGCAACAATAAGATCCGCACAGCCGTTGGGCCCTTGAGCAAGGCCCTTAACCCTGCATTGCTCCAGGGGAGGATTGTCTCCTGCTTAGTCTAATCAACTGTACGTCGCTCTGGATAAGAGCGTCTGCCAAATGCCAATAATGTAATGTAATGTAATGTATTAATTAATTGTCCATTGTATGTCATAACTTATATTGGATGTTGCTAAAATAATGCTAACACAATCCACGACAGGCCATAAGCGACTTTAAGAATATAAAACACGCTGGTTGTAAACGTCAATAATGGTTAGAAAAAACGCTAACCTGTTTTATTCAAGTGATCCATGTTACTAACTAAAAACTGTAATTCTGCACGCATATTATGGGGACATGCAGTCATTCGTAACCTAACACAGCAAAATGCATTTCCCACACTATCAAGTCTGAAATCTTTAAATCGGCGACTTTGAAGGGCGAGTCGCAGCTAACTGGCTCCTGAGAACGCGGATGTTGTGGGAAAGGATCAAAACGCCGTTTGGGCGACGTGACAGAAACTCTGACCGGAGGCGCAAAGCAGGCAACTCAGCACGCGCGTCTCGTGGCCACCACAAGCCTGTCGGCCAGGTGACAGATTGAATGGCGCCCACGGAATTGCCAGCCCTAACCTCATGGGCTGTAAATGCGTCCGCTAACGCGTGGGTAATATAATATAGAATCTCCAGTATTCATATATATGCGTAATTTAGGTCTTACACGTTTTAACGTGACGCAGCACATTGAGAAACCATAAACAGCAGCCAAGAGATAGCAGAGGGCTAATTTTGTATTTTAAATGTCTGTACAAACCATCATTCAGGATAATATACATTTGCTATTTAACAAATATCAATAAAAGCAACCCACAGCGCACCATGATCAATAGAGCCATGGCTGTGAATCTGAATAGCTACATTTCCACATTTGGGCCAGCCAAGTCAAAATAAAAGCTTAAGTAATTTCATGCCAGAAACTATAAGTCAGAGACTCAAAATACTGAAACCACTTGTTTACAATGATGCCTGTATAGCCATTTCTTGGTGTTAGCCATATCACCAATAAAATATGTCTCCTAACTTCTACATTTTGATAGCGGGTTACCTGTAAAAACCCTGCCCTGGACCTTGACCAAAGCCCTATAGCACAGTTAGCTGAGTGCATGGCACTAATATGTCAGAGCTTGCTTTTGGTCAGGGGGGGTCAAGGCCCAAAGATTTTCAGCTGTATCATCTAGCCTCCATTAAGTGAGGGACAGGAAACCATTTTCTTCCCATATGACACAAATGCAAGGCAGGGCAACAAGCTGGACAAACTTGCAGCTTGTTTTCATTTTATGGTTGGACAGAAAACACAGGCGCTATGTTATTAAAGAACAAGAATTACAATGAATGAAAACAAACACTGCCCAGCACGAGATAGGGGTCCTGCAGAAAAATTGCATCACATGGATACTACTGGTTCAACACGTAGAATGCGGAAAGTTCTACCACACCCAATCTCTCAACTTCATCGACTTATTTTTCCTGACAGTAGGTGTATTCAAGCCAAAGGTAGTGAGGAATATTTTGCAACTTGTTGCTGAAAAGTCAGCTGCAACTCTGGGGGGACCTGATTGAAGGACAAAGATATTCTATGTACTGACCAGATTCTCAAATCTTGGAAGTGCACTACAAAATGCAACAAATCCAGAATTGCCATATTACGATCCAAAACAAACATTAAATGGCAAGAACATGGGATATCTCCAACGATGATTTTCCAGGGTCCAGGGCCAGTAGAGTGTGTGCTGGAGTTGTGCTGATCTAGGCTCAGTTTAACATTTCACCTCAGACTTTCTAAGATTAGGATATGGACAGAGGAATGCTGGATCTGCACTCTTTGTACATCATGCTTTATGAATACTGGCCCAGCCTTGGAAAGCAGCAATTCAATTGAAAAAATGTTCCATGTTGGACTTAACCCAGCCAGAGTCGTGTGGCCCTGGCACAAATGCAGAGGAACAGGGACCCCCACAAGTTAAAATGCCTTTACATCCACAGGGAGCTACAGCATGACAAACAACTCCAAAAGCCCAGGGGTCTGAAATGCTGGTCCTGTAAAGCCACAATATGCTAGTTTTTGTCAACATCACATTCACATTAAAGAACCAGGTGAGGGGAATTAACTGAAGCACCTGCCTAAATTGGTTCGTTATGTGTTTAATTACAAACATCAAGTGAATCTGCATCTCTCCATTGTCTGGTCTGGGGGATCCCTGCTTGTAAGCCCAAACCTCTTCATTTACATTTTTGCTGAGAGTTTAGGCCAGTTACACCAGAGTCCTGGGAGCCAAATCCAGCCATTCGATATTTAACCCCATGGGGTAATTTTTCCTTTGGATTTCACCCATCCTAGCTACTTAGGAGCAGTGGGCAGCCACAGTGCAGTGCCTGGGGACCAACTCCAGTTCTGAGGCCAGTGCCTTGGTCAAGGGCAATGGCAGGAGTGCACCTAAGCTGACATGCATGTGGAGGTGGAGTGGTGGAGTGGAGGAAAAAGAACAGTACAAACAACAGGACCTACACCCGGAAACTTCTCGCAAGGCAACAGTTAGAACCACGGCGCCTCTCTATAATAACTCATATCTGCACATCTAATTGGTTTACACATGTACAATGAGTCTTACCCTTACATTATTCTGTGAATGGCAAGTAGAAAATGACTGCCCGTCAGTAAGAATTATTGAAGAAATTGGAGTTACACCCTGTTGCTCTGCTCCACAGTGCAGTGGCCGTGTTACTCAACCTGACGTTTCACCCCATCGTTAGGTGTGCCCCTTGTACTTAAAAAAATAAACAACACATTCATTTTTGGCAGTCAGGTTCAAATAGGAACTCAAAATGGATTTATTTTATGAACCCGATTATGTAACCAGAAAGGAAAATTATCCTGAACTCTGCGTAGCTGAAACTGTATTTAAACAGTACTTAATTCAAAGTGAAATATTTTCCATAGCCTATACTACTCAAAGAGTTGTGTATGAATGAGGTATTAATAGTGGCCTATCCGTTTAAATATAGGTGTTTGTTTGGGAAACAGGCTGTGGACCAGAGAAGAAGGTTCATCACTTAATTCTGACCACTTGTTTCAGCAGCATTGCTAAATGTAATAGCACATTTCTGCAATTAGAAGGGATATTGACTTTGGTTGAAATGTGTGAAGGGGAAGTACCTCAGATATGTTCATAAAAGTCTTCCAAAACTTAACTACTCTGGGAATAAACAGCTGCTTTGCCCAAGGGGATTTCACACACCCCTCCCTTAAAAACTACTGGGACTAACACAGAGCATTATTCGTTTGGCCTACAGATACTGGAACAGTAATTGCATATCGTATATATTCAAAGTTGGTGCTATAATGTTTTGCATTTACGTTTTTATTGTTGCATTATGCAGGGCAGAGTGTCAAAGGCAACTGTTGACGCATCCTCATGTTCTTCACTCATTCATGCCAAAGATTAAGCTGCCTGTCCATTAAAACATGGTTCAACACACAGGTGATTTTTACCTGGCCCACAGAGTCGACTGTAGTGATAGGGGTTGCAACAGACCGCGGGGCCGTCCAGAACTCCGAAGCTCTGGCAGTTGAATAGGGGTTTGAGCTGGGCTGCGTGCTGCAGGTCGGGCCAGCGGTAAAGCTTGCAGAGCAGGAGCTGCGGGGGCGCTGTGTGGCCGCCAAGCCGCAGCTCCGTCCGCGACACCATGACGCAATCGCTCGGCATCCCCCCTTTAGACTCCACGGCTTCCCACAAGGCATCCAGCGGTTGTTCCTTCAGTCTCTTCAAAAACAAGTAAGTGTCGGCCTGGAGGTCCTGCTCTATCGCGGAGGGGGGGGACGAGTCCTGCCACCCCGCAGCACCGGAGTCCCCGGACGTAAGACTTCTCGTCATCCGCTGACACGACCCGGACTCTTTGCTCCTAACCCTCGCCACAGGGCTCCCCGGCAGAGAATAGTCCCGGTCTTTGAACAAACAGCACGTAACCGTTTTGCATTCGCCCTCCTGCGCGGATCTGGGACAGTTATACTCCAGGACACACATTGCTCCCTCGTCTTGGTCCGACGTGACCTCCGAGCTACCCCCTCCAGTGGGATTCCTCTCGCGCACTACCCCGTAGTCCTCCACGAACGCCCCTTCCTGGTCCACAGTTCTGCGTTCTGTTTTTGGCACCTTTTCTGGACTATTGCAGCTAATACTGTCCCGAACCCCCTCGCACCGGGCTCTGCTACATCCATCGCCCTGTTCTCTACCTGGGATCAAACGGCTTCTCCAAAGTCGCCGCACAAGACCTGAGCGTTTCGACCTGAACATACGACAGTTTAAATTTCTATGTTTTTATTCTTGTTCAGATCTATGTGGATTCCAAATAGTAAGTCGACGTACATCAATGTTTTTAGACGCCGTGCAATGAATGCACAGCAGAGTTCTGTAAGTCTGTGGCCAAACCGCAACATTAGATAGGTATCTAGTATTACTATCTACTATATGTTGCATTAATGTTCAAGACAGTGACAGAACTGCACCGCCACATTAAAGTCAAAATGCATTAACTTAAATAATTTTCCCTGAGAGCACAGAAACTGACAACCGCTTGTTTTTTTCTACCTCGTAGGAAAACGGCATTCGTAGCACTTGTATGCAATATTAAACAATACGATAATATTCCGGACACACATGAACTACATTACAAGTAATACCCAAATGCAAATGTGTGAGAAGCCAGTCGCCTGGTATTCTCGTCGTTTCCGGACTTTGAAATCCCTTAATATATCTCTTTTTTTAAAGCGCCGCTCCGCACATGAATGGAGTTTCTCCGTTGCGAATTAATCCCATGAAAAATTCCTTTGCAGAAAACTCCAGAACATTGGTTTTCTATGATAATACAGCAGTCGTTTATAATCCCAAAGTCACGATATCACGTTCGCCTTGAAGATTGTCAATGAGGAATCCCTTGGTTCAAACGTGCCCCTGGCTGCCTGTTCAGATCTCTTCAAACGGCGCCCTAAACTTCTTTCTTTCTCCGTTTCTCTTCTTTTTCTTTTTTTTTCAGAAACGCACACACACTCACACGAGGCCTCTGAGCGCGATGGAGCCATTGGTTGGCTCCTATCATGTGCTAGTCTAGACACTTTGGCGGCTGCGAGCTGCACTGATTGTTGCGCAAACAAGGTTTCAAATTTCTTAACTCTTAAAGGCGTAATAGCCACGTCTCGGGTTTTATACATGATATTTCTAGACCGTCTCAATTGTGCAGATTTGCGTAGGGCGTCTGTGCACCCTAAATAAACTTGTCGCCAAAATTACCTCAGAAATAGGCTACAGTTTATTTGCATCGGCATTGCTTTGTAATCATACTGTCATTTATCATCATATAACTTGAAGCATCAGTGTATGACATGTTTGCAAAGTGCCTTTACTGTGCAGCAACCAAAATGCCCCTTCTGTTGTGCCCTAGGGAGCCGATTACCACACTTCTAATTGTCGCGCGAGCTTAGCCTTGACGCCCAGTCGCCCACAAAATTCCGATTGACCTCGTGTCGCACTGATGCCCCTCATTTGTGTGAGGGTTCGGACAGCATGAGTCCAGTCTGTGAGAGACCGCGCTTGTTGTCTTGAGTTCGCAATCCGAAGGCCCACACACAACTACATACTGTAAGTATGATTGTGTACCTCAAGCACGCATCTTGAAACATTGTTGCACATTAACGGAACTATGTATATGTATAACGTATGTATACACTGCTGAGACGAGCTTCTAATCAAAATGCCACAATGTGACAGCACAACTGAGAACCTCTGTTACTCCTTCAAATGCCTTTTTTGCTTCTAGTCCTTAATTTAGGCCTATATAATGTCACCTTCGTCTCGAAAAAGACAAGTGTATTAAATTGTTCAAAACGTTATGGTTCAAAGCAAGCCATTTGCCGTCAGGGGCGATTATAAGTAGAGTAGCAGTAGTGCTATTATAATTTGGTTCTTTAAGAGTTAATGCATTTTGCTAGTGGAGTCAGTGAGGCGGAGCCACGCCCCCCACGCATTAACCTGCTCGGAGCTGCAAAGGTTCAGGAATGTGGAGCGCCGATTGGATCTCATGTATTCGCATATTACCCACCTAATAACGCGATTGGTCCAAGTAGGAAAATAGACGCGCCCATGATGGAGTAAGCGTTGTGATTGACAGTGAATGGACGAAATTCCATTTTTACGGGAACGGTGTCTGCACGGTGACTATTAAATTCGTGAAGTTTTCAGGACAGGTTTCAGGATACACATTGAAGAAAGCGTTTAAATTCGAGAAGAAAGCAAATGTCAATTCAGGTATCTACAGACCAATGAACCAACGCCACATTCAATTTCACATATCCTCTCATTTTATTTCAACCTTTCATGACATAATTTTCAGTTTCAATACCTCAGTATGATTTTTTTCCGAAGGCAGTGCATAGAAAAAGTTGTATTTTCAGGTTTACAATGGCTGGCAGAATACAATGGCTGTTTATTTCCCAGTAAGTGGTGCCGCTTACCGCTCGCTGCGGGGACGCTCCTGTGCGAACAGCCCGCAAGCAGGCAGGCAGCCGGGAAAATGCTGCCCGCTAGCGCGGAAGTGTACATGTGATAGGGGGCGGAGTTTATGTTCACCGGCGGTGCGTCTCAGTACTCTACAAATGTACCCTCCTTTCCTCCACTGGTCTCCTTCACCTATCTGGAAGAAGAAGGGAGAAAAGTGTAGGAAAGGAATATATATATATATATGTATTTCAAACCCCTGGTAGTTTGAACCTATAGGCACATGTCAATGTGGCCTTCAGTATAATTTGTTGGCCCAAACATTTGGAGTACAGGCCAAATGAAGAAACATGTATTTGCCCCAAACATTATGGAACACACTGTATATAAAAACATTAGGTAACAACTCATTGTAAATGAATAAATAATTCCAACAGCAAATATAACACAAGATTGATTAATTTCTAGATTCAATGTCTATGATTTCTATGAATTACTGCAGTGTTTATCTTGCCCTCCCAACAATTTTAGAGATGCTAGCATTGCATGTGCTTCTATTGTACATTGTTGACATAAAAACAGTCTCACAAAATAGTTGTGATTATCCCTTATATATATATATAATTTTTTATTTTCCAAAGGAACCACACTTAAACAAAGGATTGTGTGTGATTTGCTCAACACTAATACAGAACTGATTCAGTGTGGTCCTGGAAATTCTAAAGGTTGTTTGAAGCGTCTAATTTGTACATCCTGATGGAGCTAATGATGACGAAATGTGTTTTTCTTGTTGTCCGAGGCTGAGTGAAAGACTTGACACTCAGGAAATCTGCTTATAGTGGTGCATCACCATGTATGGTAATTTAGGTAATTTAAAAACAGGAAGAAAAAATAAAATACTCTTGTGTTTCCTTCAGTACGGCATATACTCCAGGACTGGCAAGGGATGTACAATACATGTTCGTAAAAAATACCTACATAATTTTCAAAGAAGTGTCTCTAGTCCATTTCTGTCACTTGAGATGGGGAAAATGAGTTAATCTTCCCTTACAAGCCTCGCCTCATTGGTAAGCCTTGTGCAATACCATACTGCCATTAGAGGAGGTAAGCTTTTCCTAGAGCCTTTCTTTACATTACTGAACAACAGGATGTTTTGTAGGAGTAAATTGCGTGTGGATTATTGCTGAAAGAGATGGACGATGTGGAAGGGGGTGTTGGTGTATTAGTGTGACTCCACGTCTCCCTGCTCTGGTGCCGCTGTGACTGAGAGTCCCAGAGGCGTTCCTGCTTTCTCTCAGACAGAAGATTACAGTCCCTCAGTAGATATTTAAAAGAAAAATAAATAGCCAAGCCAAGGCAGGAAGGAGGGAGAACAGCTCCGAACTCCCACTTTTATAAAAGGTGGGAAAAATAAGACTCAGTTTAATCTGGAATCCTGCACACAATGGCCAAATAAAAAAAGTACATTAATCTTTCCAGAGGTTCCAAGTTAACTTCTCCTCATAACATCTTACAAAACAGGCAGGCCAGCTCATAGTTTCTTAAGCACTGTTGAAATGGCTTCCAAGTCAGACCAAAATGTATAATTTTGGAGTTAAAGTATGAATCACTTTCTTTCCAGGAGGATTCTTAAGGAGTTATATTATTGATGCTCTTACAAAGCTGGAACTGAATGGTGGTGAAATTCCACCCAGGGCAGGCCGCTGCAGAGGGCAGAGTGTCCAGCTCGCCTCAGAGAGTGAGAGGTGAGAGAGAGCCATAAAGACACAGGAATAATACCGGCCCAAATCCCACAAGCCTTTGAGAGCGGCCATATATCCAGAGATCCGGAGGCTGCTGGTCGACCCGAGGAGGGAGTGCAGCCTCCGCTCACACGCACATGCACACACGTGCACAAGCACACAGAGACTCATACACACACATCCTCACACACAGTACACTAACTCATGTACACTTATGCACCGATAAACACAAAAACACACTCATGTGTACTTTTATAAGCTCAGCTCATTCTCAAAAATCCCCATGAATGCATATGTACAAACATACATGCATACACACACATCAACTTCACACACACGCAAATACACTCAGAAGCATGTGTGCTTACCATTGCAGTCCATTCACACTGTATCCATTCCCAACATTTTATTCCCATTAAACCAACATGCATAGTTTCCAAAACAGCACTGCTGTCCAATACAGTACCTGCCAAGGAGCTGTTTCTCCAATTAGCAAAATTAATTCTATACATTTTTTTTTTTGAATACATTTTTTTTTTGTACCCGCAGTAATGCATTGATTATCTCTATTTTTTACAGAATCAAATCAACCTGTTAGAATGACAAGCTGGCCCCCAGGATGCAGGGTGTGAGTGTGAGATCTTTTTCTGATTGTTCTTGTGAATGGGACAATGTTTTTCTGAGACTGTAGGTAACTGCCAGTGAGCTAACTGCCTTAAAAAAAGACGTTAAAGAGTTTAAAGTGTGTAAAGAATGCCAACATCAACCACAAAAATGATATGCCTTGAGCCAAAACAATCTGCCGCTCACTAACAGAGGGTGTGGACGCTTCAAACCTGCGCTGTCCCACCCTCCCACTTAACACTCAGTTTGAACCCAAAAGGCGCCTACGGAATTCTCTGTCTTACATAAACTTCAGGCCTGAATGACTAAAAAGGAACAGCATTACATACTAGCTCTACTAACACACTAACTAACAAAGTAAACAAAGCTGAAAGTTGGTATAAAGTCGGTCTTCTTGATCATAGAAGCTGCGTAGAAAAGATACAGCACTTTAAACTTATCGTGTTCTTGGTGTCATTTGAAAAAAGTCTTATGCTCATGTCTTTACAAATGAAGAAACTGTTACAGTATTTGGCTGTTATGCTCACCCTGCCTTATAAGTTGTAACAAATCAATTGCAGAAACAATAGGTCACTTACACTCCAAAAAGTTATTCTATGTGTAATACTCAAGTATTTTCTAAATGACATGGTTAATGCAAGGTCATTCCCTGTTTCCGTCTGTCCTTCTGCACTGTCTGTGTGTTTGCTGTCTGTCTGTCCACGTGTCTGTCTGTAACATGACATCAGCAACAGACATTTCAAACAATTTTTGTTTGTTTTGTTATCCTGCAAAAACAGTTTTAAACTCTACTAACAGAGAACAGGAGGGTGGCAAGGGAGAGGGCAGGATCAGGGGACACCAAAAACAACTCAAGGGGCAGGGGAAGCAAAGTTTTGTGTAGTATAATAATAAAAACACAACAATTGTATTCATGGCTAATTGACAGCTTGAATAAAGGTTTACTTTCTTGTGTTGCTCAATCCATAGTTTGAGCCCAAAGGGCAGAACGACAAATTATATTGACTCGTTACTTTGGAATTTGGCTGTTTAATAGTCTTAGGTTATGTAAAGCGTGAGCATTCTGGCATTTCAGAATGATTTCCTTCTCAAGAGCTTGCTTTGCCTCACATTTGCATAGGGACGTGCTGTCTATGAGCTTGCTTGCTTGTTTTCTCTTGTGCTTCTCTGTATTTGTGTGTGTGAGTGTGTATGTGTCTGTCTGTCTCAATTCTAAGGTGTTCTTACCCTGGTGTAAAATCCATGGTCCAACCATGCTGAGCGGGGAGCTGGTCTGAACTGATCAACCAGTTACCAGCTGTTTCAAAACCGAGCTTAAGCTGTTTTTTCAACAGGGTATGTCACTCTTGCATTTATCTATCTGAAGCGATACACAAGTATATCTTTTTTCAAGTATAAATTATTCAAATTAACAATGAAAAATCTAGACATATTTAAAATGCTCACTTTCTGTCTATGAAATATACTCCTCCCACGCAGGTGTGTACATGTTAAAACAACAACCAGACGCTAGACATATGCAATGTCTTAAGAAACACATAAATTACCAAAAATACAAACCATCTGGCTTTGTTGTGCTATTTCTGAACTTGCACATACACACACACACACACAGTTGCAGTATAAAGACTTTCCTGTGTCTTCTTGGCCTCATTCTAGTGCGCAGGCTCTCCCATCCCACCAGACGTGCCCCTGTCCATTAACCACAGTCAGGGCCAACTCTGAGACTCCAGGCCCAGGCTCTGGGGCCTAGTTCACCCACTGCTGCTGCTCTAGATTCCACATACACATGGAGGTTTTAAATGCCGTTCTCTCAACCTGGCCACGGCTTTGTGTGGTTCACTTGTCTGTTTTAATGAAAATTGATCATTCTAATATGAACACATTGTGAATTCTCAGTTCACTCAACACAGGTTTTCTTCCAGTCTCCATCACAGACAACAGGAGAGAGGAGTGTATAAAGTTCCACCCCATTCTGCAGAAATTCTCAGGGCTTGACATTGTGATTAAATGCTGGAATTTGGCTGAAAGACGCACACGCTTCATTATTTTTCAGATGTGAAATAAGAGGAAATTTTTTGTCACGAGCGCTTTGGAAATAAATCTAACAAATGGTAGTTTTTTTTCTTATCAGAGAGTAAAAGTCAAAACGGGGGAGGAGGATGGAATTCCTCCCCCAGTGATTAACCGAGTTATGATTCCACGTGTTTGTCATATTTACCGCTTTCTGTGAAAAGACTGAGGTAAATCCTATTGGCTGGCTGTTGCCAGTGTCTCCAGGGGGCCATTTTGTATGGCTTTTAATTGAAACAAGTCAACAGGGATCTCCCAGAAGTGCATGTAAAATGATGGAGATGAGCAATGGCGGTAATAATAATTTGGGGTTCTCACGCACTTCTCTGTTGAACATTATTAACAGCTGGCTCTCGGGGGCAGAGGAAGGGGGTGTGTGGAGGGGGGATGGAGGGATCTGGGGGAGGGCAGTGAACCACTCATGCTGTCAGAGAGAGGGTCAAGTATCTGGGGTCAGGAATACCTGCAGAAATCAGTTGAAAAAATGCAAGCTACTTTCTTCCATTGTGGTAGGCTCTGTCAGTGCTTGAACATAGCCAATGAGAGCCAGGCTTGATTGTCGGGTTATGCACAACCCAAACCCCCCCACCCCCCTCGGTAGTGGGATGTTCATTAGAGCTGGAGTCTGTTTATCTGGCATCGGTCTGGCTGTTTTCATGGCCCCTCCGGTCTGCCCGATACGGGTCTGCGGAGGAACAGCATGTCATCGGGTGGCTGAGGCTCTGAGAGAGAGAGGCCTGACAGATCTTCCCATCCCCGCCCACGTATGCTGCTGGAAACGACTGCAGATAACGCTCTCTGGGACAGATAGCCGTCCTCGGGGGGAACTGCAGGAGGGACTGTTGGCTGCCACTGAGGCAGATATCTCCCTCGACTTATATAATTAGAGAGTACTTCCCTAGTACACACTTAATTGAGTGAACTTCTACTTCCATGCTACACACTTACCTGAGCGCACTTTGCTTCCTTACCCAAGTGTACTTGAATAACATGCACCTTCTGCTTCATCACTACATACTTGCCCAAGCACACTTCTACTTCCACACTACACATTTACCCAAGTGCACTTTTCTTCCACAATGCACACAATAGACTGACCTTCGAACATTAGCCACTAGAACTTCTTTATATTTTGTGGAATCCATTCTTCCTTCCACTCGCACAATATTTCCTGTGCCCCCAGCTGCCACACAACCCCCAAGCATAATGGATCTACCTTCATGCTTAACAATTGGCAAGGTATTCTTCTCTATAAAGGCTTCACCTTTTTTTCTCCAAAAGATACCAAATTTGGTTTCGTCAGTCCAAAGCACATTGTTCCAAAAGGCTTCAGGTTTCTCAATTCTTTTGCATACTTCAGGCACTTAATTTTGTGTTGAAGTTGTAGGAAAAGGCTTCTTTCTGGCAACTCTGCTGTGTAGGTCTTTGTTGTTTAAAGTATGTTGTATTGCTATCCTGTGAACAGCTAGACCTCTTCCTGCTACTCTCTTTTGCAGCTCTTTTGCAGTGATGTGTGGGTTCTTCTGAGCATTTCTCACCAGGTCTCAGGCCATTCTATCTGAACATTTTCTTACTCGTCCAGACTGTGCCTTGACTTCAACTGTTCAATGTATCTTCCATTTTCTACTTTCAATGTTTATGACAGTGGAAATAGGCAGTTTGAAACATTGAGAGTTTTTGTAGCCTTTTCCTTCTTTGTGGAAATTAACCATCTTCATTCTGACATCCTTGGACAACTGCTCAGAGGAACCCATGGTAGTTAACATCAGACAGAATAGCCACTGCAGTTGTATACTTTAGAAGTCATGGAGTTACTTCAGAATAAAAAGTTCAGCCCTGAAATTATTTTCACCTGACTCATTGAAGCCCTAACAAGTAAATCACCTGAGTTAGTAAGCATCTTTTTTTTTCAAGTTACAAAGGTAATAGGATTCCCAAACCTTTGCACAGGGCCCTTTTTTATTTTTTATCATTTATAAACAGTAAAAATGAAAATAAAAAGCAATCTTGAGAAATGAGAAAGGTCTCATTTAACTCAAAGATTGTCAAAGGCTTTTTGACCAGGGGTGCCCAAATTTTTGCATACAACTGTATGTATTACTGTGTAGTTGAGGGAGTGTTTGTGCATGCACATGCATGTATTATTGTGTGTGTGCATATGTGTGTTTGTGCATGTCTATGCGTGTGTGTATGTCTGTGTGCCTGGCCTCTGGAACATGTTTCTTTCATTACTTGCCTCTGGCCGTCTGTCTCCACCCAGGGAAAGCAGTGTGATTTAAGCCATGCTGGCTGTGTGGGGTCAGCCCTGTGACCCCCTCCATCTCCTGTAGAATTTACTCAGGGGTGGGGGGAGGGAGAGGAGGGCTGCACTCGCCCCCTCCCTGAAGAGTCACACAAACCTCCAACCAAGACACAGGCTTTGGCCTTGTCCATACTTTCATGTGTAAAAAAACATATGACAAACAATATGACACAGAGATTTGATTCAATTCAATTTTATTTGTCACAAAGATACATTACAGAGTAACAGAAGGGAAATACTAGCCCTAAGCCGAAGATAGCAGCCATTGGTGAATCAGGGACAGATTGCGTCACTCTCTATCTCACACGCTTATTACTGCACAGATTCTGGCTCCAAATTATACAATATGGCAGGGCCGGTAAACTTGACTTCCTGGGCTTCAAAGCACTTTTCACAAGCTCACGGACAATCAGTGAGTGACATAACAGGCACTTGGTCCGTATTTGTCTACAGTCTATGGCTGGGACACAACAGCCATTACTGAAACTTGGAAGCTTTACATTACACATTATATTCCAATCATTTGGCAGACACTATACAGTAGTACGTAGCTCAGGATTACAGTGGGCTGTGTCCCCTAAGCTTAGAGAGGACAGTGGAGGACAGTCTTAGAGATATTGCATTGTTACATTAAAAAGAGGCATGAGGCCCCCATTAGGGTGAAGATATTAGGGTGAAAACACAGTCACAAATCCTCTTGCAGTTCAGAGCAACCCCCCACCATTCCTTTTCTTCTTGTATTTATTTTTTTGCAAACGGCACTCAGCTTTCAGCCTAATGCATCTCCCATTCACTTATTTCCTGGTGGCGTTTACTCGTTTTTCTTGTTTTTCTTTTTCAGCCCCGTCTGTTTGCCCTAGGAGAGGGGGATCCTGGCCGGTTCATTCGTCAGCAGCACCCTGTGAGTGTGTGTGTGTGTGTGTGTTTGGGGGGAGGGGGCTGAGGGCTGTAATTAATGGAAAGGACTCCATGACAGCAGACTGTGTTTCCAGGAAATAAACAATTAATCTTCATTTTCCACTGTTTGTGTAACAGTGAGGGAAGGGGGATGGAGCGGGGTGATGATGATGGAGCAGGGGGGCGCTGAGGAGTGAAGTGGTGCCCGGCTCACCCAACCCCCCGCTGGGGCTCCAAGAGCAATCAACAACCCCTCCTCCCCCCTGCCCTATGCCCCGATAACACCGTCATCCTGACCTTAACAAGTTGGTACACCTCCAAGCATTTGTAACGCACCACCCAAAATCCTCCGTCCTTCACAAAGTGCCCCTCGAGGTCTTGTTACCATGGGTTTGGTTCTTGGCTTTCTACTCAACTTTAATGTCAAGTCCTAACTGAACACAATTGAATGCGATGAGCTTGTTATAGCCTCACATTATCACGATGCGTGGATGAGCCCTTTGTAATCCATATGAAAAAGCAGTATGCTGAATTCACTTACAGTCTGCTTTTCTAACGAGGCAAGCAGAACAACATGTTTAATAGAATGCTCTTCATATGATACTTGTTGTCATAGATCAATTTAAATATCATAATTAAACACAAAATGAAGAAAGAAATTGGCATAACTATAAACCATAATTACATCTTTTAACTCTACAATACATTAGACATGTTTCATTCATTCCTTTCAAACAGGCCACTGAGTATATTTTAAATAGCAGTGATTGGATAAACACACTTTATCATTCATTAAGCAGTATAACAAAATCCCAGCAAGAGCCAGCCCAAGAGTAGCATTTAATATCATTAAAGGTCCCATATTGTACATCTTTCCAGTGTTTTGTTTGGTTTTACATACCAAAAATAATCTCTTTACAATCTCCAGTGCCTCTCATGATAAAGGTAGAATAGGTAAGATTTTGTGTTAAAACATTGTTACAAGACCATTGTAAATCCTTTCCTATCATTGAAAAAGGCTCACTGACATGTTGACTCACCCTCTGCCTGTGTTTATAGTCCTTAAAATATAAATGTAATATAATATAATAATAATAATAATAATAATAATAATAATAATAATATAAATGCCATTTGGCTATCATAATTCAAAGAGGGAAAGGCCTGAGTGCTATTGAGATGGTTGTATTTCCGGCAGGTTCTCCCATCTCTGCAGAGGACTTCCAAAGCTCTGTTTGAGTGACCGTTGGGTTCTTGGTGACCTCCCTGCCCAAGGCCCTTCTTGCCCCGTTCTCCAGAGAGTTCCTTGGACTTCATGACTTGGTTTCTGTCCTGACATGCAGTGTGAATTGTGGGACCCCATATACATAGATGTGCGCCTTTCTAAACTATGTTCAGTCAATTCAATTTGCCACTTGTGGACATTCAAGTTCTGGACACATCTCAAGGATAATTAAAGCAAACTTGATTTGGAGTGCCACAGCAAAGGGTCTGAATAATTATGTAAATTTGAAAAAATGTCAAAAACATGTTTTCACTGTGTTATTTTGGGTTATTGAGTATAGACTGATGGGCAAAAATGGCTATTGTATCAATTTTAAATGAAATCTGCAACACGATACAGTGTGCAAAAAGTGAAAGGGTCTGACGCCACTGTATTTGTATATATTGTTATTGTCATTAGTGTTCTCAGCCTGACCACGGCTTTAGAGCTGGAAGCGCGGGGTCGTACTGTAAAGAAACCGCAGTATCCCCATCTCTTATCGTCTCCACTGTGGTCAGGATTATTGACGCCGACACCGGTGGAAAAACACATCCTATGCCATGAAACTGCCCACACGCGGAAATCGATTTGTTTGCCTCTGGCTTGGCACAGCCGCTGATAACATCGTGAATGAAAGTCCCGGAGGCAGAGGTCGAGAGAGCGAAGAATAGACCCGCAGCAGCTTCTCCGCTCGGCCCCCTCCCCACTCACCTCTCAGATGGTTTTTAGGTTCCCAGGCACCACTTTCCCCTGCGTTTCACTCAGGCTGCAGCGCAGTCCTGGGACCTTCAGTGGGGTAAATCTCATTGCCATTCAGTCACAGCTGAATTCATTCACTGAAAAATCTCTGAAGAGCATTGTGGGTATTGGGTCATTTCATTAACTGAATTTCAGTTTATTTCCTCAACTGCCTGAACTGAAATTGGAAATGACTCCAACATTGCCACATGGATAATAATAATAGTAATAGTAATAGTAATAGTAACAGTAATAGTAATAGTAATAGTAACAGTAATAGTAATAGTAATAATAATAATAATAATAATAATAATAATAATAATAATATTTCATTCATCATGCAGAGTTGATCTCAAAGTACTTTAGAGAAGGCAACAATAAAACAATCAAAGTACAAAACAGTGCAGTAATATAAAAAATCACAGGATGACCATAAAACAGTGCATCAAAATATAAATACAGGACAACAGTAATTTGTATCATGCAATCTATAATGATACAGATGCAGGCCACTGTTTTGAATGTCGCTTTGGATAAAAGCGTCTGCTAAATCAAATGTAATAAACTTGGATAAGCACACTGATAAAAATGGGTTTTAAGCCTGGCTTTGAATATAATAATGTAATATCAAGAATGATTGTGCCAGATGTAGGTGATCGGGTAGAATGTTCCAAAGGCTTGGTGCAATGGAGCAAAAGATGATGCATCAGTCCACACCTGCTTAGATTCAGCAGTTTGGCATGAGAAGGGTACAGGTTGGTACAGCAGCTTAGCTTCAGCAGTTTGGCATGAGAAGGGTACAGGTTGGTACGGCAGCTTAGCTTCAGCAGTTTGGCATGAGAAGGGTACAGGTTGGTACAGCAGCTTAGCTTCAGCAGTTTGGCATGAGAAGGGTACAGGTTGGTACGGCAGCTTAGCTTCAGCAGTTTGGCATGAGAAGGGTACAGGTTGGTACAGCAGCTTAGCTTCAGCAGTTTGGCATGAGAAGGGTACAGGTTGGTACAGTTGCTTAGCTTCAGCAGTTTGGCATGATAAGGGTACAGGGTGGTGTGGCTGCTTAGCTTCAGCAGTTTGACATGAGAAGGATGGTATGTCCCCCAATATGAGCTGCCAGTTGATGGAGCGCAGATTCAGTTCTCTTCTCAGACCCGCTGCACCACACTACCACCGTGGTGACAGGTGTCATGTGTGGGAATGCATATGCTCAGACAAAACATGGGAGGACAATGTGACAATGTAAAGTCACTTGTTGGGTCACCAGGTGTGACAAGCTTAACCTGGATGAAGACGATCACTCAGTAGCATTAAGGTCCAGGCACACCAAGCTGGTGTCAAAGAACTAGTGGCCAAGGCCAACGGTCAAAATGCTTTGTGTCAAAAAAACGTTGACTTGTGTCACGTTGCTTCATGTTGCTGGTATAAATTGAGCTGGAACACACTGCAAAGACTACAGCTGACAGTTGACAGTAATGTTTGGCATCAATAGCTAGGAGTCCACCCTCATGATATAGGCCATATCATGCCAGAGGAATGTGCTCCACACTGTTATGGAACCACCAGAACCGCTCACAGTTGTAACACTGGTGTGTCTCCAACTTTTCCTCCACAAATTCCTGATAATATACGAGTAAAAAGATGGACACCCAAGCTTATTCATTCATATCTGGCAGGAATCTTTCTGTGAGCTCAGAAAAGAAATATGCTATTATTAAAGGGTAATGATTCCCTGGAGATAGTGTCTGACATTCCCATCACATAGTGCCCAGTCCACTGACCTTCCCCTCCCAGTGAACTTCACAATGACTCTGCCTGACTCAGAGTGGACAACTAGGCCCCTGACCGAAAGCCATCAATTCGGCTAGGGTCCTGGTAGAGCTATCCTCTTGCCGTTCTGAGCATTTACTACTGTGCACCTCAAACTCTCATCCTCTTGTCTGTTGTCTCCACGGATACCGGCTCCTCTCACGCACGCTTTTGGCTCTCTACATACAGTTGATGTTTAGACTTGCATCAGTGAGGGACGAATATCTTAGACCTGCAAGGAAGGAAGTGAACGAGGGGAAACAAAGGAAGAGTGAGGGGAAGTGGCTTTGCAGACGCGGGGGGGGGGGTCGCCTCGCCTGCTCGCGGTTCCTGATTACGGTGGAGTCAGTGAGGGTCTGGCGCCAGCAAGGGTGGGGGTGCAAGGGGGGTGAACTGCGGAGCTGGGAAGTCAGCCACCCCCCCCAAGAAAAGATTAGTGACTCTCGCGAACACGGAGCAGCCGGGCCGCCATAAATGTTTTTTTCTTTCTTTTTTTTTATGGACTGCCGCCTGTTGTTTCTGATCCCATAAAAATGGAGGACGCAGAACACAGATTACTCCCATATGGGCTGACTACAGTATGAAGCTGCAGAGCTGTGTAGCTCTACAGAGGTGTTTTTTATGCACAATGTTTTGAGAAATGAGGGCAGAAACATGAACAGCAAATATACCGATATGTTTGCTACCTTTCATATGCTGTGCATTTAAATGTTTGGCAGTGTGCAAATCCAAGAAGCAAACACTGTTGTGTTAAACTGCTGTTGGCTCGTTAGCGGAAGGAGCCATTCGTAATAAAGTTGCTCAAGCTGGCATACATGAGGCAGGCACCAGAACATGCACATTGTTAGCTATGTTGAGAAAGAGTGGGCAGGGGGGTTTGGGTAGCCAAAGTCCAAGGGACCGTGTCCAGAACCTCCATTTCAATCCCACCCCACCCCCACGCTGTGCAGACAATCCCCACACTTTTAACTAACAGAGAATTAAAACATACTGTAGTTACCCTCCTTGGCACCACTGATTATGACCATGACTGCACTGTGGTCTAGTCTGGTATGCCTGCAGCCATACCATTATGCACCCTGTCCCTGACAAATGGCTGAAACTAAGCGGGTGTGGGCTTGGTTAGTACTTGGATGGAAGACCTCCTGAGAACATTAAGGTGCTGCTGGAAGTGGTGTTGGTGGGCCAGTAGGGGCCGGTCTTCTCTCTGGTAAAATTATCCTGACTATTGTCCTGACTAAATGTGGTTATTAAAGATCTCATGACACTCAACGCAAAGAGTAGGGGGTTCTCTGGTATCCTGGCTAAATTCCCAGCCCGGCTCTTTTAACCTGCCAGTGTCATCCATATTTTGGGATTATATATTACAGGACCCATATCAACACGCTAACAATATTCAATTTGTATAAAGTTTAGATTCAGTTATAGGGTGCATTTATGGAAACCGGAAATGTATATTTTACTGTGGCTTTTATATCTTTGTTGTTTGGTAAGTTCTGTAGCTAAGTGAGAGCACCTCTGACTCTAGAGAAAGCACTGCTGTTCCCATGGTTCATTAGGACAGGGAAGAAATTATACATTTTAGAAAAACACAAGCCTTATAAAGCTTTAAGGCTCCATAGGGATCCGAGCAGAGCGCAGCGCTGGGAAGCCTGAGAGATGGTGTGTCTCTGTTCAGAAATGCGTTCCATCTCATGTCAGATTAGGGACAGAGTCGCCTCCTAAAATAACAGTTTTTAAAATAACAACAATCTGCAAAGGAACACAGATGGATTAGAGTGCATGTACGTCAGTGAATATGTGTGTGTGTGCGTGTATACACATGCTTGTATGTCCTGTATGTGTAACAGGCATACAAGCATCACAAAGTTTATACATTGTATGTATGTACTTCTGCTTATGTGTTTACACGTGTACCTATGTGTGTAAATGCATGCGAGTGCATGTACAGTGGGCTCTGGAATTATTGACACCCTTAATAAAAAGAGAAAAAAGGCTGCATAGTAAACAACATGGATAATAATTATATGGGAAGACTGTATACTTTTATTTCAATGCATTTATTCTCATGTCTCAATGTTTTTTATTTAGTAATCAATTTGTGTGTGTGTGTTTATGTGTGAGTGTGTCAATCAGTGATATGCCAGGCCACTCAGACAGGCATGTGTATATGTGTATATGTATGTGTGTGTATGCGTGTGTGTGTGTGTGTTTATGTGTGAGTGTCAGTCAGTGATACACCAAGCCACTCAGACAGGCATGTGTATATGTGTGTGTGTATGTATGTGTGCGTGTGTGTGTGCGTGCATGCGTGTGTGTGTGTTTATGTGTGTGTGTCAGTCAGTGATACGCCAGGCCACTCAGACAGGCATGTCCTGTGTGCTGTGGAGCTCTGGGAATGTCTCCACAAGTAAGGAAAGCTGCAGACCGGTTATTTGTTTTTGTCTGTTTTGTGCACTTAGGGCTAAGGGTAGGGCATATCTGCGCTGGGCTGTGCTCGCGTGCCTGCCGGCGGGTCGATGCCGCCTTCATCTGCGTCAGTCTCCACGCTGACGGCATCTAATCTCCGCCACAGGGTGGTAGGAACCGGGGACCCGTGGGGGCTGAGAGGGGCTGGCAGGAGTGAAGAGAAAAATCAGCAGCAGAGACTTTAAACAGGAAGAGTGCGGCGTCAGCGCAGGCTGGAGATAAGAACATGGAGCCTGGCTACCATTACCCATGATGCACCATGGTTCCGGCTCTAACACCGAGCACTCACGCGCTCTCATTTAAACCCTGCCGAAAAAAACAGCTCAAGCGAGGTTTTGAAACAGCAGGCAGCTGGTTGACCAGTTCAGACCAGCTCCCAACCTCAACATGGTTTGACCAGCTCAAGCTATGTTCTGAAACAGATGGTAGCTGGTTGACCATAAGTGCTATAAAAATAAGATTAATATTATTATTACATAAGATGGAACTGAATGTATGTGATCTGTTAAGCCCATATCCCTCACCCGATATGGTTAAAATCAAGCCCCTCCAAAAAGTTAAGAAATTCCTCCTGTGTCACTTATGCCATATCTGAAGGACAATAATAAACTTTACCGCCGAGACGGTGCTATTGGGAATCCCAAAGGTGAAAGGTGACAGAGATGAGAAGGGAAGGGTGAGCTCAGATGGACTCGGAACAGGAAAGAATTAGCAACATCTCCAAAACACTGACTGGGCACCCTGTGAAACTGACCTGAAAACAGCCTTTCAAAAGAGATCCCCCCCAACACCTGCCAATCTAGAACCAGCAATGCTGACAATCTGAAACACCTACATAGGAAGCAGCTTGTGGAAGAAGAGTACGTGTTTGTCTGCACTCTCCGGGGTTGATCGCAGAGACTGGAGCTGCTGGAGACAGGAGTGCTGGGAAAAAGGGAAATAAACTATTACAATAAACAAAAAGTATTCTCCTCACTCACCAAAAGTGCTCATGAGTTCATCTCCCCATTCTCCTCTTTCCCTCATCTTTCATTGACTGCTTTTCACTTTTGCCCTGTTGTGATAGTCGGTCATGTGTTTACCAGTACATACTGAATGTGACAGACCTACTGCAACATCCCAGCATGCAATTTCACATTTATGTCACGTATGACAAAAAACAAAAACAAAAAAAAACAGAAAAAAAGTGTGATGGTTGCGGTCAACAAACACCCCTTGGGGGTCTTGACCTGCGGTTGTCTGCATTCGCTCTTTGACCACGAAACTCGACACCCAAATGGTCATTCATCACAAAGACAAAGGTCATGGCTAGTTTATAACCCTTGTCTCTCATTTCTGTTGCTTAGCTCTTCAGAGGGAATGGACTGAAGGCTCCCTTCCCTCCAAACTCTGAAGAACTGAAAAACAGGCACCCATAATAATCCACATGCAAGTCAGATTTGTTGTCAATTCCATTTGAGTAGAGGAAAGTAACAGAAATGGAATTAATTTAAAACTCCTCAAAGACCATTAAGGCCAATTTTCAATCCATTTAATGAATTTCAACTCAATTCTTGAACGGACTGGACTGAAATGGAAATAAAATGGAATCTAGGCCTATGATGTTTGGCTGCCAGGTTTAAAAAAAATAGAAAGGAATCCCCAAATATTCATGCTTTTCTAACAGGGAACACTGTTGTGCCACTCTGATGTGCCACTCAGTCCAGTAAGCCCCCCATGCTTGAAAGCTTTAGCACTTTAAAGGCGTTTTCATACAGACTTGAAATCCTACACTGCATCAGAAGAGACCGTCGGCGCAGAGGTTTGTGTACTTTCGCGAAACACTTTGAACCAAAAGACGTGTTTTTATTGTGTTAGCTGGGTAGTTTATACCCTCGACACAGTCTGGGTTCGGGTTCCCATGGGAACAGGGGCCCTCCAGGGCCGCCTGCCGATGGAGTGGGGTGGGCCAGGCAGAGCTGCAGAACATGAGGTGGCAGGGCATAGGGTCGGGCCCCAGGGAAACCTTCTGGGGCCCCTGGTGAACGGAGAGGGCCGTGCCGGGCAGGGTGGGGCAGAGTGGGGTGGAGCTGCAGAGCGTAAGTTGGCAGGGTGTGGGGTCACGCCCCAGAGAAAGGTTGGTGGAAGCCCTGCGATGCAAAGACAGCACAGGGGCACAGGAGACCTCCTGCCGAGAGGTCAGAGGTCACCCCGCTCCTTCCCCCTTTGCCCTTTAACCCCCCTGGGGTCCTCACTCGATGGTCTGTGTAAAAGTGGTAAATCACTGATCTGCACGCACACAGGCATTCCTCTGACACAGGAGCCCCAACCCCCCACTGCTGAATTGAACATGCACAGCTCAGTGGCTGTGGAGTCCACAGGCTGTTTATCCCTCTAGTGGTGAAAGGAGGCACTGCCACAGACGGCAGAGGAAGCGGCTCAAGCAAGTATTTCAGTGAGTGGGCAAGGGACGTTGCCATCTAAGCCTTTATGGAAAAATCATATATGGAAGTATATGGGAACTACATGCATTTTAATACATACATGGTGTCGGCAGTACAGGTGGCACGGATGGTGCAGTGGCCTCTCTGTGTGGAGTTTGCATGTTCTCCCCGTGTCTGTGTGGGTTTCCTCCGGGTACTCCGGTTTCCTCCCACAGTCCAAAGACATGCAGGTTAGGCTGATTGGAGAGTCTAAATTGCCTGTAGGTGTGAGTGAATGGTGTGTGTGCTTTGCGATGGACTGGCGACCTGTCCAGGGTGTATTCCTGCCTTTTGCCCAATGTATGCTGGGATAGGCACCAGCCCCCCTGCGACCATGTTCAGGATAAGCGGGTTAGGATAAGGAATGAATGAATGAATGGTGTCGGCAGTTGCTTCTTTTCATGCCGCAGACAGAACGTTTTGCACAGAGTGGAGTGTGAGGAAAACCTACGGGCACCTGGTCGACCAGCAGGGGTCGCGAGATAGCGGTGAACACAGGAGCCTACCTGATTGAACCCTCCCATTCCCTGGGCTATGCAATCGGCAATTCCGTGCCTCCTTATGGAGCTACCTGCCATAGTCGACCCTGGTCGGTCCGGTCCAGATTCAATCCAAGTTCGGAAGGCTCAACATGCACCACTGTGCAGGACCTTAGCCCAAGTGAACTATCCCACAGCCCTTAAGTTGCTTTTCATGAAGGAGAATATCCACATTCTCAACTCAGAGGCCTACTTCTGGGCTGTAACACTATCCCCTGCTGTGGACATTTAATTGATTCGCCATCTTAGATAAATTATGCCAGCGTTGCCAACTCTTTCTCAAAGAAAGCAACAGCTGAACTTGAGATTTGGTTCTTTATTATTATACATGCACTACTCATTACATTTGTTGCGACCTGGTCTAGGTCAGGCCTTAACAGGAAAAAGGACAGGGAGATGGAGTGTTGAATGGGGAGTGGGAACAGAATCATGAGCATACATGGCGAGCAGAGGGCAGGAATCAGAGTTGTAAAGGATGAAGCAAGGGTCAAAATCCAGGGTTAGTCAAATAAAAAAAGGGGTTAGTCCAGAATCAGCATTGAATAAATTGGCAATGGTAATCAGTAAACAAATAAAAAGGGGTAGTCGAAAGTACAACAAAAATACGGTCATTTACATGTCAACAAAATCTTACATGTTACTACACTATTAATAAATAAAGTCACACACAAAGGTTTATAGAACTAATCTACCAACGGCTGCCTTTTCTGGAAATGGAAATTGCCTCTCAGCAGCAAAGATAGTCGTGCATGATGCACGACTGTAAACAAAATCTTACGGCAGAGGTCGTAACATATTCCTATGGCCCATGAGATGGAGCCTGATTACCTGAATACATATAGTACTGAACACAGACATAAATGAGGGGAGCCTGAAAACGAGAAGCCCAGTCAAGCCTTGCCAGTATGTGCTGAGGCCTGCTGTACCCTGTCCCCACCGCTCTGTGCCCCTCATGGGTAGGGGGGTTCTGGGGCGAGTGCTGGCTAGCTGGCCGGAGCTAACCATTACACAGCTGTGGCTGACACTCACTCTTCTCCACTCTTTCATGGCCCCAATAACTGCTAAATGCACGGAAAACCCCCGTGGTTATAATGACACTGACTATCCAGAAGAGTAACTACATTATATTGCTGGGTGGTTCAATTAATCTAGAGACAAAATAGTCACACTTCTGAATGAAGTCACTTGGTTCTTCTTTTACCACGATTGAACCAAATTATACTATGGTTACATTGCTGCATGCTTGTTGCACTCAGAAATAGTTTCACCTTTCTCTAAATATGCAACTAGAATTATTTTTTCAAGTATTGACATACAGTGGTACCTTAGCTCGTTGCTATGTGTACTAATAGGACAGGGGGAAATACACATGGATGTACTGGTCAGGACATAATGTCATGAATCATGACTCTTAAATAGACATATCCATATCCCTGCTGACAGCCCAAACATGCCGGAAGATCAGTAATCAATAACAGTGAAGGAATGCTTCCTCTCAGCTGCAGAACTGAAGAGGGCACATCTGCTTTCACTATACCAGCCTGGCTGCACAGAGCTACGCTATCACGCTCCGAGTGTGTCCTCAACCAGCAGTCACCTCAAACCACACAAACACACACAAATGCATACGTAAACATCCACACACAGTGGTGGGTTAGAGAATGTAGACTGGTGTAGGCTTGACTGGTGTACAGTGCACTGGTCATTTGCATGGTGGAAGTTATAGGGTGTAGGTTCCACAGGTGGGTTGTGTGGTGCAGGTGATATGATGCAGATTATAGGGTGTAGGTTCCACAGGTGAGTTGTGTTGTGCAGGTTATAGGGTGTAGGTTCCACAGGTGAGTTGTGTTGTGCAGGTTATAGGGTGTAGGTTCCACAGGTGAGTTGTGTTGTGCAGGTTATAGGGTGTAGGTTCCACAGGTGAGTTGTGTTGTGCAGGTTATAGGGTGTAGGTTCCACAGGTGGGTTGTGTTGTGCAGATTATAAAATGCAGGTTATAGGGTGTAGGTTCCACAGGTGAGTTGTGTTGTGCAGGTTATAGGGTGTAGGTTCCACAGGTGAGTTGTGTTGTGCAGGTTATAGGGTGTAGGTTCCACAGGTGAGTTGTGTTGTGCAGGTTATAGGGTGTAGGTTCCACAGGTGGGTTGTGTTGTGCAGATTATAAGATGCAGGTTATAGGGTGTAGGTTCCACAGGTGGGTTGTATATGGTTCAGGTGATATGATGCAGGTCATAGGGTGTAGGTTCCACAGGTGGGTTGTGTGGTGCAGGTTATATGATGCAGATCATAGGGTGTAGGTTCCACAGGTGGGTTGCGTGGTGCAGGTTATATGATGCAGGTTATAGGGTGTAGGTTCCACAGGTGGGTTGTGTGGTGCAGGCTATATGATGCAGGTCATAGGGTGTAGGTTCCACAGGTGGGTTGTGTGGTGCAGGTTATATGATGCGGATTATAGTGTGTAGGTTCCACAGGTGGGTTGTGTGGTGCAGGTTATACGATGCAGGTTATAGGGTTCCACAGGTGGGTTGTGTGGTGTAGGTTATATGATGCAAGTTATAGGGTGTAAATTCCACAGGTGGGTTGTATATGGTTCAGGCTATATGATGCAGATTATAGGGTTCCACAGGTGGGTTGTGTGGTTCAGGTGATATGATGCGGGTCATAGGGTGTAGGTTCCACAGGTGAGTTGTGTGTTGCAGGGAGCAAAGGACAGTGCATCAGAGGAGTGCACACACTTCAGCTGCCATGCTCCTGGTATGTGGGTGTGGGGAGGGGCAGGCAGCCATTATTCAGTAGACAGTATCAGCAAATCTGGAAAAAAAACCTGGAAGAATAGAAGAGAAAAAAACTAACACTTTTACTCAGGTTCAGATATCCAGGGCACTGGGTTTGCTCCTGTTTTAGGAAACATGAACAATAGAGACCCCGCTTCCACTCGCAGAGTCTTATTTCCCCTCACAGTCAGAGACAGTCTTTCAGGTGAACGTGCTTCATAACACGGCTAATCGCTTTCCCCATTCTCCCCTGCTCTTCAAAGACAGAGGGCCGCGGGTCAGGAGGTCGAAGGTCACGCCGCTGGACCTACACCCCACCTCCTTCCTGTTTCTGTCTCGTTCCGTGCTGGGATGAGGTCAAAGGTCGTGTGCATTCGCTACAGCCCCACCCCTTTCCCTGTGCACGTACACCACAGTCTGGGGGCCCCCAGTGACTGAGCGCACGTCCACAGGTCAGAGGTCATCAATCTCGGGAGAGGGACGGGGGATAATACAAGATAATCTGTAACAGTTACTACAGGTGGGCATTGACTTTGGGCTGCAAAAGTGGTTTGGAGAGATTTTCTTGGCTTCTCCCTCTGAATGCCTGCTGTTGCTTTTCCCCTGTGCATGTGTATTGAGCATGGAAGTCAACAGTTAATCATTTTTTAAATGAATTGATTCATTGCCATGGATAGCCCAAAAGAGCCTAACAACCAAACAACAAAAAAGAGTGATACGAAGGCTAACTCACTCTGACAGAATGAATGATTACCCTCGCGTCGGATGGTCTTGGCAGGCCATACATGTAATAGTGAACGTGGCGACAGGTATTGGCAGGCAGTGACCAGGTTTTGTGCCCATGAGGTGCCCTCTCACCCATTCATGGCAAATTCAAACCTCACCTGTGTGATACTCAACCTCTACCTGACTCTCATCCACTGTCAGGAGTCTCCCATCGTTGGACTCTCTCTCTTTTGTATTCTCTTGCTGTTTTCAGCTCTGACATACAGCAGAATTGTCTTTAAAATAAGGGAGGTTGGAGACCACGGGACAGCTTGCAGGTCCGCACGCACATGAGCTCACATATCTGGACTTATTCTATGTTTTCATGGAATTACCTATTGATAGAGCTACTGTTTTGAAGCCGTGTTGTTTATCTGTAAAGGGAGTAAGCATGATATGGTTATGAAATGATACTCACCCAGTAAAAAGGGATTGCGATGGCCGGGAATCGAACCCGGGGCCGCGGATAGTTAAGCTTAACTTCCCTTAACTTTTCCCATTCATTCTCAACGGAAGTTCTTATCACTTCGGATGCGATATATTCCTGGCCGCACGTTGATATCGCGGCGCTGTTCCGAGATAAACGAATGAGGTCCTTACAGTGCGGATTCCTTAACTATACGAAATCGTGTGGCGCGAATCATTTCCATGGGCGCCGACGCACGTTTCGGTAAGTCTATCTAGATAATTATTTTACTACTCACGTGTCCTTGAATGATATTGATGTTGTTGAGGTATTCCCACAATATTTTCAATAAAATTGCCTGGATTTTAATCAGTTACTGCAATGTATTACTATTTTGAATATCCCAATTGTTAAGTTTTTTTTATGTGGGAAAATTAAAGGTAAACGGGATAATGTCTCTGCATGTCTGTTTCTCAACGTCGTAGCCAGCTACATTAACATGCTATCACATTAGGGTTAAAATATCACCGTCATTAATAGTATTGGCAATTTGTATCCACGTTTGATTAACTGTGTCATGAAGGTTTAGACATAAAATGTATTATTGTTGCTCTTATTTCACTGCTGTTGTAAAAGCAATAAGTAGCGCGAATGCCAATTGTTTATTGACATAGGCCTAACTTACTGTCTTCAGACATCTTGGTATATGTTCCTTTATTTAATAATATATTGTTATTGTTGTTGTTAACTTGCCCATATTATGTAGTTGCCCAGCTAAGTACTTAAATAATAGAGCAATTTCCACAAAAAAGAATAAGTAGTACAGAGCAGGGGGCCGTAACATATCTTTAATTTTAACAATTTTAAACAATAAAATTTACAGAGTTACAATAACAGTGTACTTAAAACAAATTGCATATCCAATATTCAGAGTGAACAGTTTTGGGACAAAGCCAAATACCTTAATTGTAATGTGAGATAACTATTAAGTAGAATGATGGCAGAAAGGATTTGCTGGAGTTCTAATGACACAACAAACATGATTATGGGACACTTCTACAAGGAAATAGTTTCCATTATTTAAGTCATGGTTTGCCAAAGGGTGCATTCGAGCCATGGTGACCATCGTAGGGCTCTACACCTACACGCGGCTGGCCCTTGCGAGAGAGCAGTGCGTAGCTATGTGTGATACATGCACACAACGCAATGCTGAAATAAAATATGTATCCCTGTATTCACCTTCAGACTACACAATTCGTTTTTTTTCACTATTAATATAAAATACGGTTTAGATTTGTAATGTAATGTAAAAGAATTTGGAAAATATTATTTTGCTTGTTTGCTCAGGAATTAAAAAATAAAAATAGCTCCCAGACACTGCTGGGAGTTTGTTTTTGTTGTTGTACGGGTATAATTATGGCAGCGATATTTGTCACTACTGCACTACTTCACTCTTTCTGTCAGAACCTAAAATTACTGCCAATCAGAAAATTGTCTCATCACATTTTTATAAGGATGCTCCTGAAAGCTGCAGAATTTCACATTTCTGTTTCTTGTAGTAACGTTGTGAATAAGAATCTAGTATTTGCCAGAACATTTATTTTAGGCCCAGTGAACATGATGCATTTAATCCATATCTCACCATTCTGTGACTTCTGTACATAAACTGAGTTCAGTTTGGTAGTATTTTGATTGTGAGATAGTTTTTAGTTTGCTGCTTGCTCTGGCATTCTCATGCCAGCAGGGGGCAGGCATGGCAGCACAGGACTGTGATCATAAACAAGGCAGCCAAAGGAGACATTACATTTCATTATTGGCATTTGGCAGATGTACAGTTGATTAGACTAAGCAGGAGACAATCCTCCCCTGGAGCAATGCAGGGTTAGGGGCCTTGCTCAAGGGCCCAACAGCTGTGCGGATCTTATTATTACATCGGGATTAGAACCACCGACCTTGCATGTCCCAGTCATTTACCTTAACCACTACGCTACGCTAGAGACAAAGTAAACTGGCTTTTTTATGAATCAGTCATCTTCAGTTTGTTTTAACACAGTATGTACAGTTTCATACCTATCCAGTGATGTCGACAGGCAAAAGAGAAAGCCATCAATCTCTGACATCTGTGATAGCTGGTATGGTTTTAATAGAACAGAACACAGCTAAAATTCCACCTAACTTCCTGAAAGCATTTTGTTTTTTTATGTTTTTCAATTCATATTTTGAGTATTTCTAAATAAGATATCAGAGGCTTTAGCCTTAAACACTACTTTCTTTGTGATTCATTCTGCACCACGACTGTATTCCTGAAATACCTTTAAGATTAAAAGACACATAATTTCATAACAGACCTCACACCTTGCACAGCCAAGGCTGCAATCACAAATCTTGAATACACAGACTTGTAATGCAACATGCTATAAAAGCTGCATTGCATGGGTAAGCAAGATCTTGCTCATTGGTATACAAAACGTACAGCTGTGTTTGGTACTTGAACCTGCAACCTCCTTACAAGTCCAGTTCCCAACCTCTGGTCTGCAGATCGTTCAACAAAGGGTGGGTTTCTGTAAAATCAGCCATGAATCACAAATCAACAAATCAGCTTTGAATCACAAATCAACAAATCACCTGATTCCCAAATCAGCTGTGAATCACAAATCAACAATTCAGCTGTATATCACAAATCAACAATTCAGCTGTGCATCACAAATCAATAATTCAATTGTGAATCACAAATTAACTCCCCTGGGTAACGGGGCAATTTAGGGCAAAACAGGGAGAGTTTACAGAGTGAAAGGAATGTGTGTGAGTGTATCTGTGTGTGCATAAGTACATGTTCGTGAATGAGTATAGTCTTGGTTCTTTAAGACATGCGATGGTGGTATAGTGGTGAGCATAGCTGCCTTCCACCGCCGGGCCAGTCGCGTGTAGGTGTAGAGCCCTATAATAGTCACCACGGCTCGAATCCGCCCTTTGGCAAACCATGACATAAATAATGGAAACTATTTCCTTTTAGAATTGTCCCATAATCATGTTTGTTGTGTCATTAGATCTCCAGCTCCATTTCACTATGGATAGTTTTAATTTTTTTATTTTATTGTTTAAAATCGTTCAAATTAGGGATATGTTACGGCCCCCTGCTCTGTGCTACTTATTCTGGCGCTACTTCACAGGTGCCTTGTTGGTGGAGTACCAGGTCGTTTGTGCAATTGGGAGCACCTGTGACCAGATGTTAAAATGTGCCTGACTCTTGTCTGAAGGAGGGTACTCTCTGTCCACGTACCTGTTGGTTCTTTTTGGGTTTGCATCAGACAACATTGCTTCAGCATACTTTTCACACATCCACTCACTCACACTACTGATGCAACTGACTTTCCCACTACACATTTTTGTTAACTGGTTATTTCGAATAAATTTGACCTTGTTTTTTAAATGCGTCAGTGTGCGTCTCCCTCTTTGTCACGGCCACTGAGCCAGGTCGTGACAGATAATGAAGTACATTGGTTGGATGTTGGGTAAAGGTTTTTATGGCAACTGAAGGAGAACAATATTTACAACTTGTCTACTATCCATGCACACAGACACAGACAACAATTGCCAAAATATCAACTCACTGAGAACTTTATTAGGAACACCTGTATACCTACTTAGTCATGCGAATACCTAATCGTGGCAGCAGTGCAATGCATAAAATCATGCAGATATGGGTCAGGAGCTTCAGTTAATGTTCATATCAACCAATAGTGATTTTGACTGTGGCATGATTGTTGGTGCCAGACAGGCAGGTACAAGTATTTCTGTAACTGCTGATATCTTGAGATTTTCATGCACAACAGTCTCTTGAGTTTACTCAGAATGGTGCGAACAACAAACATTCAGTGATGATCGGAAGTTCTGCGGACGGAAATGGCTTGAGGATGAGTGAGGTAATGGAGAAGGGCCAGACTGGTCTAAGCTGACAGAAAGGTGACAGTAATGCAAATAACTATACATAACATCAGTGAACAGATCTCTGAACACACAATGCGTCAAACCTCTAAGTGGATAGACTACAGCAGCAGAAGACCTAATACGTCTAATAAATACCTAATAAAGTGCTCACTGAGTGTATATTGTCAAATAGAAGATGCAAAATATGTAACTGAGGTGAAGGGTATAGCGTATTAAAGTACAGAACTGTATAAACATATTTACACTTACACAATGAGGCAACATAAAAGTAGTACAGTAGTATGTATGTGAAAATAGCAGTGCATAACGATATGTGGAAAGTTCTACATTAGATGTAGAACTGACATTACATCACTACTGACATTAGATCAATTATTGCAATTTATTACATACACAAAAAAAGATTACAATGTTATATACAGTGCCATGTGTAATGTTTAGGACAAAGACATATTTTTTTATTTGGCTCTGTACTCCACAATTTTAGATTTGTAATCAAAAATGCATATTCTCAGCAAATATTGAAGGGCATGTTTACAGACTTTGGTTTCACCATATTGAAATTACAGTGTGTTTTATACATAGTAACAATAAACACCATATTTTTCCAGCCTTTTTCTTGCCTTTGGTTTGGAGTATTGTCATTAAACATGAGGGCCAGAGCTGTTCCAATGAATGTCAAGGAAGCCATTATGAGACTGAAAAATTAAAATAAAAAGTCTGTAATGTCTGTTTTGTTATGCCAAACCTTAGGTGTAACAAAATCAACTGTTTGGAACAGCATTAAGGAGAGAGAACATGCAATGAGGCATAGGGCATGGCAAACCAAGAAAGACCTCTACAGCTGATAGCTGAAGAATTCTCATGATAATGAAGAAAAATCCCCTCCAACCAAAACACTCTTCAGGAGGCAGGCGTGGATGTGTAGGAGACTACTGTCCACAGAAGACTACAGTAATGTCTCAGTGGGTCACAGACTTCAACCAGTCATGCATACAAAAAATATACAGTAAACATGACTGTAATTTACATCACATAAATATGTCCCAAATGGTGCCCTGAAATGGGGGATTATGTATAAAAAGTGTTGTCATGTCTACATGGTGAAACCAGAATGCATAAAAATACCCTTTAATAAAATATGAGAACTTGCACTTTGAATCGTTTGTTTATGAATATAAATTTGTAGTGTACGGAGCTAAATTAATGTTTTTGTCCCAAGCATTACGGGGGGCATTGCATATTACAATTCTTATGAACATTGTATAATATAATTTTTGTGGAAATTGCTCTATTATTTAAGTACTTGGCTGGGCAACTACATAATATGGGCAAGTTAACAACAACAACAATAATAATAATAATATATTAATGGTAAATAAAGGAACATATACCAAGATGTCTGATGACAGTAAGTTAGGCCTATCAATAAACAATAGGCATTGGCGTTACTTATTGCTTTTACAATAGCAGTGAAACAAGAGCAACAATAATACATTTTGTCTAAACCTTCATGACACAGTGAATCAAACGTGGATACAAATTGCCAATACTATTAATGACGGTGATATTTTAACCCTAATGTGATAGCATGTTAATGTAGCTGGCTACGACGTTGAGAAACAGACATGCAGAGACATTATCCCGTTTACCTGTAATTTTCCGAACAATTGGGATATTCAAAATAGTAATACATTGCAGTAACAATTTTATTGGAAATATTGTGGGAATACCTCAACAACATCAATATCATTCAAGGACCCGTTAGTAGTAAAATAATTATTTAGATAGACTTACGTTTCCGTAACTGTGCGTCGGCGCCCAAGGAAATGGTTCGCGCCAGGCGATTTCGTATAGTTAAGGAATCCGAACTGTCATTCGTTGAGCTCGGAACAGCGCCGCGATATCAACGTGCGGCCAAGAATATATCGCATCCGAAGTGTTAAGAACTTCCGTTGAGAATGAATGGGAAAAGTTAAGGGAAGTTAAGCTTAACTATCCGGCGGCTTTACCGGTGAAGGGACTTTGATTAAGTAAGATGTGGTTGCGAAATGACAATCAAAAACTTGATAAAAACCGATTGCGATGGCCGGGAATCGAACCCGGGTCAACTGCTTGGAAGGCAGCTATGCTCACCACTATACCACCATCGCATGTCTTAAACTACGGGAATTTGTGTAACTGTTGAATGAGAAATATGGATTATTGGTTATGTGACCGTTGTCACACAGCAACAACAGCTTGTTGACAATACCACGTCTTTAAAATTTTGTTAAATCATTGTCTTCTGAAAACATAAAATCCCGGAGAATGCCTGTAACCGTTACATACCCAAGTGAACGCTAGCATATTACCCAACTCGTCCCCAACACTACGACTGTTTTTAAAAATAGCTTCCTAATTTTCCTGGAGCCGAATTACTTACTCATTCATATGATTTAATATGACATTATGCGTATAATAGATTACATTACATATGCTTACTTTTTTCTATTAAAAATCTATTAAGATTTATACTTTATACTTTTATAAAATAAATAAATAAAACATGTATGAAGTATAAAATATTATACTTCACAATCAAATGAAGAGTAAAACGCCACCTCCATGCCAACACACTCTTTGGAAGGGTAGCATAAACAAAACGTCTGGAGTTTGCCAAAAGTCATTGGAATTATTACTAGAAGAGTGTGCTATGTTCAGATGAGGCCAAAAAATACTTTAACCATGCACAGCAGCGGCATGATTCGCGGCAAAAAAAAGAATGCATACAAACAACGACATCATTCCCACTGTGAAATATGGAGGCGGGTCATGTTTTGATGTTTTGAGGATATTTTCCTGCCAGTGGTCCAGAGGCACTATTTGAGTGAATGATATAATCAATTGAGCAAAGTACTTTTTGAAGAAAATCTGGTTTTCTCTGCTAGGAGGCTGAGACTAGGTCGTAGATGAATTTCCCAGCAGGAAAATCACTCCAAACATTAAAAACCGCACAGAGATGGTTAAGTCAAAATATGGGTGCCAATAATTCTGGACCTGGCTGTATATCATCCAGGGATATTAATTACGCTACATTTAGATAAATGATTTGCCTACTTAATGACTTTCTCATCCAGTGTACTCAATTTACATATGCAATAGGAAACCATAGCTGCATAAAAGAATGTGTTACAAATTCCCAGATGTCACAGTACATTTGGTGAAATATCACCAGTGTGAACACTGGACACTATGCTGGCACAAGTATCCCATGGTGCATTGCAGTGGGTCACGACCCAAGCAACCAGGAGGGCGGTAATCAAACCAAAGCAGGTAAAGAGTTTAACAATTTTATACTTAATCAATGGATATATTTACATTTTCACATAAAGTCACATCAACTAGCCGCCATCATCAACACGCACTGTGCTTAAGGTGGCAGCGTACTATTACGAAGTTATGTCTGAAAAACATTTTACTCATACACTAAAGCCGCCTATGTGCGCTGAATTATAGTATACATACAGTACATAGTGTGTAGTGCATAGTGTGCGATTTTGGACCCAACCAAGGTTCCTGTCCAGCACTGGTGTTGAAAATGACAAAGGAGAAATCAGAATAAGAGCCCCAGGTTTCTTTCCAACCGTCATATGAATCTCCAGCATAAGAGTCCCAGGTCCCTATCCAAGAATGAAATCTGGCTTTCGAGCCAGAGATTTGCCAGTCCTCAGGATTTGAACAATCTTCTGCAGTCCCCTCTACAATAATGCAAGGCCCTGTTTAGCTGATGAGGTCATCTGACAAGATGAGTTGTAGGTTCACTTATTTTGACAAATTGATCTCTACTGCCATCCTAGGTTACAGAAAAACAGTCCCATCAATTTCCAGAATGCAAAGTATATTCTTTTGTTTATTTCTGGTACTTGGTAAAATATAGAATTATTTACATTTTGTATGAGTACCCATTCCTGAGTCCAAGAAGAATCCCTTACAGTTGGAGAACTGGACAGACTATACAACTAAGCTCTCTCGTAGTGTTGGGTACTACGTGGACAAATCAATCTTTTTGAACAAATCTTAAAAGTGATGTGTAGCGGATCATCACTCTAAATTATTTGTTTGTGTGCGTGCACATCAGAGGCAAAGGCAACCTTCAAAGGGTCAAGGTTTTTCGCACAGTTTCGTTATATTTCGTATATTAAATAACAGACATGACCAGCAATACATGCGGATCGTTAGCAAGCTATTTGAAACTCGGACTTACCGAAACCTCTCGTTGAATTAAGTTGATTTTCGGACTGGGTCTGCCCTGATGTTTCACTAGCAACCTTTCTTCATAGCTCATGACCGAGTCATGGATTTACAATAATCCCGCAAAATCGTATCCAGAAAGTTTTGACCTTCACTTGCACTCGCGATGGTGATTTTCTTCCAATTTCAAAATCCAAATGAAATTAAAACATTAGCTAACGTAAACTCGCCGTGTTCCGAAAGTTGCAACTTTCATAAAGAATCACTAAAGAAAATACTTCGAGATCAGCTTTGGTGTGTGACTACAAACCGGGAAGGCTTATACGGCGGTGTTCGGACCATCGTGAGCTAACACGACGTTGTGCAGTTATTTATCGTTTTCCCTACAGTTATTGGTCCAATTCACATCAATCAAAGTGATTTGATGTCTGATATGAGTAACCATAATCATAAACCTCGGGAAAAGCAGCTACCATTAAACGGACGTTAACTTCTGATGAAGGCGGCCGCTGCCCCGTGTTCTGTTCGGAACTCTGTGATTTTACGTTAGTTCGAACCTCAATGATAGCAATTGGCTAGCTAGCTAGCTCAAGTCTGTGTGTAGACTTGATGGTCTTCGAATTTGAAAACGCTAATAACAACAATTAATGACAATAGTAAAAAAAAAAACTCTAAGCTCAATTATTTACAACAATATATACAACGCTCAAGCATTCAAATTTAAACTAAAAACAAAAAATGCTAAAATAATGCTTATACACAGTATATCTCTCTCGATCGCAATTCTCAATACAGCACCTTCACAACCCATTTACAAAATGGCCGATGCAAGTGGCGACTGAGTTGAATTGTGATGCTCTGATTGGTTAGACCTCATAATCATCATATCAAAAGCGACCACAAGAGCGTGCATGAGTAGCTGACGTTAGTGAAGCATAAATCCAATAAATATCCAATGCCTTTTATACTTTATAAGGTCTCTCATTGAAATATATAGGCATGGTGAAGCAAAAATTCATTTGCTTCACGAGTGGGGGCGCTGATTTGCAGTAACAGAAGGCATTTTTTTTGCTCCACAAAGGGAACAGTCATTGTAATGATAATTTAAGATTAAAGAAATGCGTTTTTTTATTTCTTATTTGGTGAAGCAGTGCTTCACCTGTTGTCTTAGAGGAAGTTCCTCTATCACTGATTTTATAGCCTTAAGCAGTATTTTTGTTTCTTTCGTTATTGATTTCTTATTTGTTTCTCTATTGGCCTGGGAGTTCAGGATAATTTATTTGTGAGGAAAGGATGAACAAATGGAAAAGATAGTCTTACTGACAGTGTTATTGACAGCTGCAAGACTTTTAATTTTTAATTGCACTGTGATATATAAACTCTTATTGTGTATATGTAGTCCCTATTGGACTCATAGAGTTAGAGTTGAATTACCACTGGGCATTTTCCTGTGTTGGTCTCTGTAGTGTATCAGTGGCTGGCTGCTTAGAGATTACTGACAGCATAATATACCAGCTCTACAGTATTTTCCCTTTTTCAAACTGGGTCATGATTGAAGCTAAATGTGGCTGCATTTGTTCCAAGGAAATGGAACAGCAGGAACAATGTGTACAAAGTGCAGTTCTGCCAAATCAGAGTGGATTTATACCTGTGGATTACAAAACTAACAGTGAAACTGAACGCTCCTGTAGATTTTTCAAGTGTTGATTTTCAATTATCCACTATGCTGCAGGCCATCCTAATTTTACTGCATCAGATCATTTCCAACAACAAAAGTTAGGATGTCCATCTGCCGCACTGAGATGAAGACAGAAAGGGAACCCCCACCCTCACATTTGAAGGTCATATCTCATCAGCAGATCGTGGCATGGGAATTTCTCAGTTAGTAAACGCAAAATATCAGACAAGATATTTACATGTTCTCACGAGTGCCGAGGCGGTCTGTGAGCCAGCAGGATCAAAGTGCCCTGGCCGGCCACTTGCACCCTGCCGGCATTCCCACTGCAGAATCGCCGTTTGGGCAGCTGGTGTGAAACCTCAAACGTGGAAGTGAACGGTGGTAACAGGGTTTTGCCGCTCTATTGATACATTCCGTGAGAGACCGCCAGATGCGGAATCACAGGCAAACCTGTGAACTTCCAGTTACCCAGCCCTATCAAATAGCTTTAAATTGGGGTATCATTTATTTTAGACATGAGAAATATATTGTGTGTGTGTGTGTGTGTGAGAGAGTGTGGGTGTGTGTGCCTGTGTGGGTGGATGTGTGCGTGGGTGGGTGAAAGTGAGTGTGAATGTGAAGTTATGTGCCTGTGAGTGTATGGGTGCAAGCACATCTGTTAATGTGTGTGTGTGTGTGTGTGTGTGTGCAAGAGAGAGAGAGCAAGCGTGTGCATGGTCTGTGCGAGTGTACGTATGTATGCTTCTGTGTGTGTCTGCTTGTGTCGGTGTGTGTGTGTGTGTGTCTGCTTGTGTCGGTGTGTGTGTGGGGGGATATTGGTACTCAGTCAGGGCAGGAAGAGAGGGGAGGAAGATCTGGGAGGGTAGTCTGTCAGGCCTATGTGGAATCTACCTCTTCATAGCCAGTGTTTGACTTCAGAGATGAAATGATAGAAGCAGCTGAGAGATAGGGGTCACAGCACCCTAATCTTCCTGAAAAACTGAAAAACACAGAAAAAAGATAAGTTTCTAACTGAAATTTATGACAAAAATTAGTTAGTGTAATAAATATGTTGTTTATTGTCTGCCATTTTGATCTATGCCCTGTGTTTCAGTTTTGTTGTGTAGTATGTGACGGCTTTCAAGCACAATATCTGAACACTACTCAGAAAGCAGATAGAACCCCATAATTCCAAGGTGATTGGGGCGGCCCATCCATGCTGGTCCAGTTTGTGGATGGGCCCAGTGGTCCGTTATCATATCCTGTGACTTGGGTCAGCAACCGCATAGAGTAACATACAATTGGAAGCAGTGTTGCAGGGATTGGACCTTTTTGTCTGGCTGGGATTACTGTATCATTACTCTCTAGTTTATTTTCCACTCCTGGTTAAAGAGAGGTTTTCAATCTTGGTTGTAATATGAAGGCAATATGATGAAAAGCATATCAAATCATACACTTGGAATTTAATTACCAGTGATTTGACCATTGACCTTGGTTATAGAACAAGCAGACCATTAATATATGACCTAATATTTAATAACCACACCAATTAAGGTTCAGTTTAACTTACGCAGAAAAAGAAGTAGATGAATTCTCACGTTTGAAGCTTGACACATAGCAAAAATTATATTTAAATTAAATATTGAAGAAAATGCTGTATTTAGGCTAAATCTGAGAAAAAACACTGGAAAAATGTGATGTGTTTGACTTTATATTTAGCACCCCATAGGCACATGATATGAAGAAATCCATTTAGAGAAGAGGTTTGTCATTAATGAGGTTCCAGAGAGCAAAAGAGAAAGAGTGAGGATAAAAAAAGCAAACAGATTAGAATTCCTCTCTGGCCGATATGACATGTTTAAATGCCAGCAAGACTGAGAGTCTGATGTTCATATGGATTATAGTGTGTAAAAGAGAGAGTGGTGGAGTACAAGGAAGTGAGACATACTCATTTACTTACATACGTGCAGTATATCTCTTCATAATTTATCCCTAAATCAGATACATAGCTTGAATTAGGAGCCTGCAGAATCTCTGCATTTAACTGCTTCATAAGAGAACCAAACCATGCAGTAACTCCAGGTTTCATTAAGGCCCTCATTAGGCTGGGAGTGGTGAGATATGTTGACTCAGATCTCAGCAGCTATTGCTGTGTAAAACACGCTGGGCAGTGTGTGATTAGGTTTCTGTTATGCTGATGCTGAGACTGCCTGTACACAACAGTGTGAAATGAGAAAGAATATTTAGAGTATCTGTGTGTGCGTGCATGTTCCAGAGTATGCATCAGAGTATACATATGTTATGTTAATTTCATCTTCTGGGCTAAATCATGAAGTAAGTTTCTTCTTCCAAACAGAAACACAAACATGTAGTAGTAGAAAGGCCGGCGCTTTTTTTTTTACTACCTTTACTACCTCTTTACTACCTCCAGCATTACAGCCATGATTTCTGCACCCACAGCAGCCCAATTCCATACAGATTGTAGGAAAAGTCATAGAAAGAGGAACATATTGCAATTACTGTACTGGAGTAATTTTAATATTAAAGACACACTGAATAGAAGTTATAGAGCAGCACTAGCTTCGCAATGTGATGTATACTTGAGTGAAACGACTCTTTTGAGGGGAATTTTCTGTTCTGCCATTAAATGAGGAGGGGGAAACAGAGCTGTAGCCTATGGCTCTGGGGGGAAGAATACGCGCCGCTGCGTGAAAGGACATTGATTGGAGGGAAACAGAAAATTGGCATTCATTTCATGTACCACGCTGGTACACAATGACGCCAAATCTTGTAAAATCTTGTTTTCCAGGAAGTTGATGGAAAAAAACGTTGCTGCGAAAATACACAAGTATTAAGATGTTATGAGGTTTTTGGAATATATACTTCAAGACATGTTCGTATTGTCATGAAGAATTGACTAAATTGAGGAAAAAGTGAATTTTGATTTCAGCATGTCTGTAACATCAGAAACGCCTGATGGCCTTTCTAGGGTTAAACTGCCAGCCGTTTGTAACTGCCATCTCTTGAACAATGTGCACATTTATTCTTAATATGTTCATGGCTGATCTATGAACTCCATGTGCATTTATTTCCGTCAGTTTTCAAGTTCAATTATAGTTTTATGTACAAGTCTGTCCCAATATTTGAAATTTTCACACTTTTGCTATTCTTGGTAACTGAAATGAAAATGTTGAATCCTGAATACATCGATTTTTTGTTTTACTTCCTGTAACATTGCGGTCCTCTCAGCTTGAATTAAAACATTTTCCGTGGCAAAATTTGCTCAGAACGCGTTGATTAATGTAGTGAATGTCTGCAGTACATTCTGGAGCGAAAATTCACACCACAGGTTTCCCTCTGGAAACCCTGCAGAAAGACCCCCAAAAAATTCAGCAGATTCCGTCTGTGCCTACACGAGGAAGCAATGTGTGTGTGCATTGTGAATACACAGAGATTGTGTGTATGTGTGTGTCTATGTATGATACTTTATGGATTCATGTATGCATTTGTGTGTACCTGTACATATGTATGATTGTGTGTTTGTACATACGAGAGGGAAATGCATGTGACTTGACCGCACTGTGTCTACCATTTGGCTACCCTAGCCTACAAAAGTGAGTTTAAAAGAATAATCATTCTAATAACCATTCTGTTAGTTTGATCTTTTCCCTGTACATGCCACTCTGAGTTAATTTTGCACCATTTTCTTACTCTTTTGGAAAACGTCGTTTCGGGATTTATTTGAATGACAATTCCTCACTATACCACCAGGGGGAGATAGAGGTCCACTACTGAGAGCAGGCTATACTGTCACAGTTCATGTATTACATATTGTAAGGGTAAGTTAGAATATCAGAAAATAATAAATAAATCCCACACCCCCTCAGGGTCAATTGTTGTCTACCTGCCCGACTGGACATGCTCGTGGGGGAATGGAGAGGGGTTCACTCCACACCTCCGATGATGAAAAGTCAGCATTATCAAACGCCATAACACAATGACCACCTCACATGATAACAGACTGCAGAGTGGAGTCTACAGCAGCCCTGAATGCACAGTGGGGTTTCCCTATAGAAGCTCTAAGTGGGTCAGGTCAGGATGATAACAGTTTCAGGGTTGGAGCCAATTCTATTTCAATTGAGTCTAATTTCAATGAACTCAGGAAATGGATGGTAACAAAGTTAATTAATAGAAGAAGAAAAAAATCTTCAGCACTTCTAAATTGATGAAACTAAACTGGCCACAAACATGCAAGTTTTGGGATCAATTAAAGTGCAAGAGGGTACAGAGGTGCAGGGATCTGTAGATACTCTCAAGACAAAAACAGTTCCAGACACCAAGGTAGTAACGGGTCTAGCCCACTCTCATATCTGACAGTGAAGTCTTCCAGAACCTCACTTCCTGCAATAGTACTGCTACAGTGTGTATGCTGAATGCATGCATGTTTGCTTTTATGTGCACTTAATTGATTTGAAACATAGCCTGTGGTAGTTTCATATATACAGTGCTATACAGTCCCATTTTATGGGACCATAAGTAATTGGACAAATGAACAAAGTCATTAAGTAAAATAGTCATATTTAGTACTATATATGCTGTTTGCTACTGGTTGTATATATTCCAGACTTAATAAAAAATAAAACATCTGAATCTGAGAGTGTTGCCATGGTGAGCATACTGTATGTGGTCAGGCCTTAACAGATAACAATAACAGCCATTTCCAATAAGAGATCTGTGTGCTCAAGCAAATAGTTTTTTCAGTTCAGTGAGCTTCAATGGAAGCAGGCAGGGGTCTGTGGGGGTCATGCGACCCTCTCAATAGCACGCGGCCATTCTCTGCTGTTCCATGTGGTTGTTTTGCAGTGCAGGTGCCATTTCCCACTTCTTCCCACGTTTTCCGGAAATATCCATCCAGGATGGAGTCACCGGTGTGAGTGAGAGACAGAGTGAAAGTGAACGAGAGATCGGAGCTGATTATTTGGGTCAACCAGTGCAATATTTTTAAATTGATACTTTTGGCATTTAGGCACATTTCTAAAAGCAGCAGAGAACATCTTTGCCCATATTTGCTTTGAGATGTCATTCTTTTTAAATGTTCTGGAAAGACTGGCATACTTTCTTTCTTTTGTTGCATTTTGTGTTAGCGCTTCCTTCAGTTGGCTAAAATCAGATCAAGCCACTACAGCTTTCTACAAATGAAGCCAGAAGCCTCGTGTTGATTTGCAATTATTTTAACGTATTTTCTCAAAACATTAATATGCGTTTCTTCTTTTCATTCCTCAAGCTTCGGATGTTGTCCTCAAAGCGTAAGTTGTTGCTAATGATCACCTTTGTCTCAGGCACCAAAGAAAAACAACTAGCTGTTTTCTGGTTTGAATTTCATCTTTCTTTTAGCATTATATTTTATATTTTACATCATATCCGTGCTGTGTTCTTATATGAACACAATTACTTGGACAATTGTATTTATTTATTTTTTGTTGCATTTTTGTTATTGATTGTTTTAGATCAACAGTATCATTTAGTTTATTATTAATGTTCCTGTATACTGCATTGGCACATACTATATGAACAGACAAAAGTAATGTTTTGGGTTTAGAGGGTGCGACCAACCAGATTATCCATCCAGAAACAAGCCTGGAATGTCTACTGACCACCCAGCAGGAGGTCAGAAATTAATAGGGTTTTCCTTAAACTGTGGCTGCTTGGAGAAAGGCGAGGAAGGTTCTGGAGTGGAAGTACTGGATTGTTGGGCAGTAAAAATAGTTTCACTTCATCAGGTTTGTTAAGACAGGGATATCCAAACACCAAAAATTCTCAACAGGCGTTTGAGTTTCCCATTCTGATCATATTTAGTACATCATTTGATATAAGGAAATATAGAGAATATGAACATGAAATTATGTGATTTTCAGATCAAATGTGACCTGCTCAATCAAAATCAATCGTATTGACCCCAATGTAAGCTTTCTAATGACACCAAAGTTATCTCTCTACTCCAGATATTTTGAGAAAAACTGCTTCAAAGTTTCATCACAAAAAGTCTGGGGCTATAGCACCCTTTAAATCTATATTTTTACCCTTGACATTCACTCTTGACATTAAAACATACAGACAAAGAAAGCAAATATATTCACATGTAGCCAAAAACACAGATGTGAATGTTTGTGACTGGTGAACGGTGACAAGCTGGATAGCCTCCAAACTTGACATCTTGTGTTTAAAAGCTTAAAAACTATATTTTTAGTCTGAATTTGGCATTAAGACATGCAGATTGTGAATGGCAAGATATTTTTCTACAAGATGAAGATGAAGCCTAAAACATCGTTATAGGAACATTTAGGAGCAGTATATGACATTACTGCTACTACTGCTGCTGCTACTACTACTGGTATTATTATTTATTTTATTTATTTTAGTAGTAGTCGTAGTAGTAGTAGTAGTAGTAGTAGAAATAGTAGTAGTAGTGGAAGTAGTAGTAGTATTAAAAACATTTTTATAATGTAATCTCTCTGTGCTGCAGAAGTGACTGTCAGAAGCTGGAGAGAGTAAGATCCTCGAGGCTGGGAATACTATGCTGCCACGCTGTGCTGCTATGCTGAGCTGGAGCCATGTGCTTATGCTGGTGCTGTGTCTGTCTGCGGCTGAGGACTGGGCAAAACATGAACGCAGCCCCTTCCATTTTGGCTCTTTTCCAACTGGTAAGCCCCATTCCGCAGCCACCACTGGCAACTGGCAATCTATCACCACTTTAGTTTCAAATGTCTGTTGCAAAAAGTCCTAAAACTAGGGCAGCCAGACATTGTTTTTCCCAACACACTGCCATAATTGATCCTTCTTTCATGCGCCCCCACTTATTCTTTTAAAAAGTCTTGCTTCCTTCTGTATTTCAGTCGTAGCCTACTATAATTAAATTCAGACTGTAATTACCATTGCTGTAGGTTTTCATTGCATTATGTACACGGTACTCCAGGGAATCTGGTCGCCCTACCTAAAACTCGTCGTCGTTCATTCTACCTCCAGTCATCATTCTTTAGACATAAAGTCGAGTCGCTACCTTGCGGAGACATAAATTGAGCGACTAATTTAAAGGTCACCACAACCGACCCACCCACCCTCTGGATCCTGCTGCTGTTGTGGGTATAAATCTATCACAGCAAATCAATATGCATTCCTACAGTGCTTCCGTTCTGTCTCTCCCATCATCCGATCCCTGAGAAACCTATGTGCAAGTCAAATACAGATTACTCAGCCTGTCCCAGTTCTGAATTCTGAGTAAGCAGCACTAGCAGGAGCAGCAGGAAGTGTGCCTTGTGCCATATGCCATTAAAAGGCATCTTCATTTCAGGGATGAGCATTCCGTCACCTTTACTAGAGTTATTACCGATAGCAGAAATGCACAATGAGGTCTGCTTCAGGATTTCATAACAACTTCCAATAGTGAAATAGCACTGATGTGTAAAACATTTTTGGCCTCATGAATAGAACTGATATAGGACCCCACCACTCCAGAAAATGTTCAAATATTTTGAGCGTGCTCTTGTCAGTTAGCAACTTTGGAATAGTCCCCCCCCCCCAACCCCCTTAAGGTACCTCTGTGTATAAGCACACCAGTATTTCTGCATCCCTACTCCATGCTGTGGCACATTGTTATTCACATTGTCTTTGGTTTTAATGAAAAAGTATATCAGGTGATGTGTGAACTATGTGAATGTGTATATCAGGCTTCCCTTAAGTGCCTGACTCAGCAAGTCAAGGTCTGGCCATTATTCATTGATGAGTTGAATCAGGTGTTTCAGTGCAGGAGTGGAAGGAAAGCTTGCACCCACACTGGACCTTCTCGGATAAGATTGGGGACCCCTGAATTATATGTGAAATGAAGCAGAGATTTTCATTTATTCTTCAATAATATTAACACTCATTACAGAACTGCAAGGTTAGGATGAATTGGCCTCATGCAAGAACCACTCACCACCAGCAGTTTTCTTCTGAAATCAAGTAATTTAAGAAAACTTGGCACATTCTATTTTCTCATATTTAAAAGCAAGAGAAATATAATATAAGATAAGAATACAAAAAGATACTTGCATGAGGCCCATTGTGGGAAAAATATTTCCTGTGACATTGCGCTTTAATTTTTCAATGGCTTAAAGAGGAAGGAATAAAAGACAGCTGTTGCAGATTGGATCTGGGCCCCCAGGGCTCTATATGTGAGGATGAATTGCAGTCACTATACTAGGGCACTCAACTCACGCGGCATTCATAGCACCAGCTCTTAAGCCCTGTGGAATTTAAACAGCTGTGCGGTGAATGGTGCTGCACATCAATAAGTCATCGCCCTTCAGCATTAGTGGCTCCCAGATGGCCACTATATTGATTCCATTCAATTATGCTAGTCTTTAAGCTAGTCCAGCTCTTAAGGACACCACAGGTACTACAACTTCCGTGGTCACATGACTCAATAGGCCGCTGAATTTCCTGTTTGTGCCCCACCCCCCTTCCCCACTTCTCTCTTATTGGACAGGATTTTCGCGGGGAGCCGTCAGTTCAGCCTATCGAACGGAAGGATCCTGGGATGCAGGTGCCAAAGGAATGAGCAACTGGAAGTTATTTTCCTATAAGAAGAGGAAAATATTGCACAGAGACAATTGGGACTTTTCCTACGAGGGATACTGCAATGTCAAGGTGAATGACAGCAGTCAGGGGAAATACCAAGAGATAAAAATGTAAAAATGTAATGTCATGCAAAAGATAAAGAACAGGTCTGTTCTCTGGATCCCACTATTAATGCCTCTCTACTTCCATCTAGTGGTAACACAAACGTATTGCCTTTAAATTGGGGGAGCCCCTCACTCAGCCAGTTTGAGTGGGTGGCATGATATCAGTCTCAGACAGAAATGCAGAGAGGATGCATTTTGAACCACTGTGACAGCTATTATTAAAAAAAAAAAATAAATAATAATAATAATAATAATAATGTAATAAAAACATTCTATTATTTGTTTTTCCTCTAAAAACAGATTGATTTTCTGTAGTCCACACATGCAACATGAAGCTCTGCTGCTGATTTGCCTTTGCTCCTACCCCAGCTGTCTCAACTCTTAAACCCTTTCCTGTCCCATCTATCCTCTGTTTCCCCTCTCCAGGAAGACCCCTCCCCCCTGAAAGAACTGAAGCTGAACTCTTACTCCACCTCCCTGTCCTGGGCCCGGATCATCCCCCCTGGGAGGAAGGGTAAGAGACAGTAATGTTTTCCCCAGTCATGGGGCAATCAACCCTGATCCTGGTACTTGTACACTCTGTCCTGGGGCTGTTGAACCTGGTCCTAGTACTTGTACACTCTGTCCTGGGGCTGTTGAACCTGGTGCTGGGTGGTGATGCGAAGGAAGCTGGGCTTGTGATTCAAAGATTGCATGTTTGATTCCCTGGTGAGACACTGTCACTGTTTCCTTGAGCACAACATTTTAATAGCAAACATTCAACAGTAAAAATGGATTATATGTGAAGAATATAAACCGTTTTAGTCACTTTTTATACTATGGTCTTGTACTGGGGCCTCCCTATGTTTGTTGACATTTTGTTCCAATGTCTTTAGAAATGGCTAGCTCACTAGTACTCAATTTCACACACAGACAAGGGCATAGTTGGACCTGTTGCATGTTTTTTTCTGACGGTTCTTCATAACGAACATGCTAGGAGCCCATCCTTTGCTTCATAGACCAGTATCAGAAGCCTAAAGGGAAATGAGCCAAAACTGCTTTCTGTTAAAAAAGAATCAGCTCAAACTGACTCGGAAACATGTCTTTCATAACATCAACAGTTCTGGAGATGGCAGCAATGAAAGCCAGCGTACACAGGGGAGGCACATAACCCAGCTGACAACCCTGGCTTTAGAATTTGTACTTCCTACAGGTCAGATGAAAACTGACATCAATATGTGGTCAGTTATTGAGACAAAGTTGCAGCAGGGTCCTTTATTTCTTGTTTTTGTTTGACATTGTTTTCATAGCTGACCATGTCAATGAAAAAGGGATCAAGCACTTTGATGCCCCTTTCAATCTTATCCTGGAGAACAGGATCACCCCTGTTGTGAACCTCTACCACTGAGTGTGTGTTTTGTAGCCCAGCCAATCATTCGCTGCTATGGTACAAATGTTTTTAAGCAGAAATGGAAGCATTTTAAATGCTGCAGACACAAATACTGTACATGCCTACTTTCAATCAATGAATGCATTCGAGATATTGTGCCATTATGCCAAAATTACATAGGTGGCAAGGGCGAAGTAAACACCAAAATGTTGTTTAAAATATCCATTGTATCCAAGCAACAATATCACATTGGAATATCAGTACAGCATTCTACCAATGCAAGATTATGTGAATAATGCACAAATGTTCTGTGCTGTGTTTCTGCCTGTGGCTATTCTCTTTTACTTAATCATCCAGCCTTACTGTCAATTTGGAGCAGCTGAGCAGCAGATTAGCTGTAGCACACAAAATTGCCGTTGACAACACTGCTTTTTTTCAGACATCCGATACAGCAGCAGCTGTAAAAGTGGCAAACTTCACTACATTTTGAATGCTGTTCATCTTTGCAAAAGTGCGGCCAATAAGATATCTAGGACCAGGTGAATTATGACTCAGTGTACCGTAACATGGGCTTATGCTATGCAGTAGCATCGCATAATGGTTAAAGGACTGGTCTTGGAACCCATGTTTCATTGATTTTCAGGAAGGAATTTGCTGCTGTGTTGCAAATATGAGCATTTGAAGGCATTAAATATTAATAAATTATTCTGAAACAGTGAGGATCAAGGAAAGAAAAAAGATGCAAGAAAAAGCAAGCTTTTAATTTACAGATGCACATCACTTAACTTGAGATTCTGGCTGTAGGAAAGCTCAAAGTCATTATGGCTAAGGGCAAACTAATGTAATGTCTGTAATGTAAACTAATGTGCATGTAACTAAAATGTGACTTGTAATTGTGCTGTAATTAATTATGTTGTATTTCATGTATGTAATGCAATGTAGATACAATATATGTACACACACACGTAACACATTTAATGCATGTAAGGTACTGCAACTCTAATGTTTACAATGGATTTTAATATACACTCAGTGAACACTTTATTTAGTATTTATTAGACTTAGTTTTTAGACTTAAGTCTTCTGCTGCTGTAGCCCATCCACTTAGAGGTTTGATGCGATGCGTGTTCAGAGATGCTCTTCTGCATACCACTGTTGTAAGGTGTGGTTATTTGAATTGCTGTCACCTTCCTGTCAACTCTGACCAGTTAGGCAGCTCTCCTCTGACCTCTCATTAACAAGGCATTTTTGCCCGCAGAACTTCTGCTCACTGGATGTTTTTAGATTTCACATGCTTCACACACAACACAATGACGTATTTCATCCAGGTCTGTTGTGGCCTCTCTCACAGCGTGTGTGAATCTCAATATTCTCAGGGAGAAAGAGTGTCCAGCGCGGTCTGGTTAGGTCTCGGCTGCCTGTCAACATGCTCAACTACAGCAGTACTGGAGTTGAACACATTTCCTAGGTCTCTACTGAGGTTTTTACACAGGACCGTACTCCAAATGAAAGGTTCTCTCCCTGTGTGATGTTTATAATTGGATGGTTCAGTCAATTTTTATGTTGATAGAGTGGTACTTATTTACATCTATCGGCTTATAATAGTTCACCTCTGTAGCAATATATGCTTGTATAAATTTATTAAAAAAGGCTAGTACTTGGCTTGATTACTTATGCATCTGACTGACTGCAATGTAATATTCTGATATTGCTCTCACTTGGACATCCTCCAAAGGCAAGGAATGTTGGCCTTTGCAGTTTGCTTTTGTGCTGCTTTCAGTGTAACGGCCAGTTGAGGCAGTACAGAGCTGGATGCTGGCCAATTAGGCATGTCTGTGCTAAAAGGAACTTCCTTTGTGCTTCCCTTCAGGGGCGGGAAAGGGAAGAGAAGGAATTCCGAAGATCTGGCCGAAGCACAACAAAGTTCAGACCGCAACAGATTAAAATCACTGCTGAGCCACACGCACACACACACACACGCAACGGGTACAGCGCCCTGCTGAGAGTCACTGTGACCTGCTGTCTCAGGCTGATATGAAGAGTGGCATTGAAACAGTCTCGTCTTTATGGACTTTGACGGTTAGACAACACTGTTCTAAAATGGCCGCTTGGGATTTGAAGTTGCCATTTTGTTTGCAGACTTAAAAAAAAGTAAAATAAAGAAAACTCTGGAAATTGTTCTAGCACCTGCTTGTACTTTAAAAAACTGCATAAAACTAAAAAATAGAAAGTACACAATCTAAAGGAGGTTGTGTTTATTAAAAAATGCAGATTGTAAAGGTGAATGTACATATACATGCTATAGCTCCCATATTAAGGTATGGGTACCACAGACTGGGGAGAGGGGGGTGGCGTGGCACTTTTTCTTCTGCAGTGCTGAAACGGGTCATGCGCTCTTAATTCTCAACCTTCCCTTTAAAATGTATAAATTTAAGCCTCTTACTCCAAGCCCCCCCGGCACTGGCTGGGACCAACCCTGTGCCACACAATGAAGGCAAGAAACCCGTGACTTGTACACCGCGGGTGCTCCTCAATGCAGTCCATTCTTCTTAAAACCCCCCGGCCCACATACACAGGATTATCAGAGCGCATACGCGTCTGGGAGAAAACGGCAGGGCCTGTGTCTAGAGGAGGAGGGGGGGGGGGGGGGGGGGAGTCTGAGTCCTAGTATTGTCCCTAGAAGGCGTGGTGTGGTTCGGTTCCTGAACTCACTTCCCAACAAATGTCCGAATGCACAAGGTCGTTATTCTGGTATGCATTGTGAGTGTATTTTTTTCCCCCCTATGAAGGGTTAGAAATACAGGAAAAGAGGATATAAATGCAGTATAGGCATCTTTCCATGTGTATGGTGCATCCTGCAAAATAACAAGAAGAAGCAGTATTAAGAGTCATGCTACATGGGAAGACAAAAGGAACATACTAACGTCCCCATAGTGATGTGCAGCCCATCATATACAATTTACAGCAATTTACATCTGTGGTTTGCTAAAGGACTGTATAAAATAGCTTTAGACTCACTGAATTTCTTAGTGTGCCAAAATATGAGCACGCACATTCATCTGCACACAAACAGTGCCACACTGTAGAATATTGAATGCGCGCTAAAGTTAGATAATTATGAATCTTTTTAATTTAAATAAAGGTTCATTTAAAGACAAGCTGAAATCAAAATTCACTTTTTCCTAAATTGAAAACAAACACGTCTAGTATATATTCCAAAAAAAGTATAAAATTATAATACTTTTGTAATTGTAATATTTTCACACTGGAGTTTCTTCCCATCCGCTTCCTGGAAAACAAGATTTTACATATTTGCGTATCAGTGGGCGTGTATGTCAATTTTCCATTCTCCTCTGATCAATATCCTTTTCACACAGTGGCATGCCTTCTCATTTGACGTCAGTCAAACCAACTCCCTGCCCTTCAGAAATTCCCAGAACGATACGTTTCACGTCATATCGCGGAAGCTAGTGCTGCTCTAACTACGGTTTTAGCTCATCTTTAAAAGAACATGGAAGCAGTCGCAAGGACATGAGTCAATTGAAAACAGAAAGTTGCCAATTCCACACAAAGTCAATCCTGCTGAGAAATCGCAGTAAAAACCAAAACCGAGGTCAGTTGTCAGTGCAGGAAATTGACGGAAATTGAATTTGCTGATTGAACCAAACCGGGGCACGCACTTCAAAAGAAAAGTCCCAATGACGGTTTGTGAAGAGGGGCCCTGTGCAGGTACCTGTGAGGTGGTTTGTGAAGAGGGGCCCTGTGCAGGTACCTGTGAGGTGGTTTGTGAAGAGGGGCCCTGTGCAGGTACCTGTGAGGTGGTTTGGGAAGAGGGGCCCTGTGCAGGTACCTGTGAGTTCAGCTGAAGTTGACCAGGCTGCAGCTCACGGTGGTGGTGTAGTACGCTGGCTCCTCATTCTCCCCATTCACCGTTGTTTCCAAATCTGCAGCAGGGTTCATGTTCAAATCAGAGCTATGCTTCTGGTTACATTGTAATGGCAGTTTTTAGTATTCATTTTGGGTCGTTCAGTTTGGATACTTTGAGGATGGGGGGCAAGGGGGTTAGGGGGAGCAGTGGGAGAAATTGCTATCATTGCTGGATGCAATCACCCACCAGTGACTTCTCAGCAAATGACATCCAGTGTTAGAAAGATTTTCACACATTAAAATAAAACAACTAGGGGAGTATATTGAGAATAGTTCCAAGAGGAAATGTTCTGAGACAGAGGGATAGACTCTGCCTCAGCTTAAAATCAGCTCAGACCCATGTTACCAGGTCAGGTGAGTTAACTGTATAATCAACTGCTCTGATTAATTACGTGCAGAGTAAAAACAAAAACCGGCAGACCCTGTAGTTCTTTAGGAGACCCCTGATCTACAAGATCGGGGGTGTGAGGGTGGGGTCGTTACCTGCAATATCAAACATCACATGATCCACAGGCGGTTTGTCCCTCAGCTGGCAGAGCGTCTTCACCTCCCTCTTGCCTTGACCACTCGATATTTCCACTGCCCAGGTGACGGGGTGTCCTCTGGAAAACAAGAGCACGCCCACATCCTTCTACCAACCAATCCTCTGTTAGCAGCATGAAAAGCACACCTGCATGTGGGCTTTAAGCCTTTTCCGCACAAACCATTGTAACTATTATTTCATTGTCATGATTAAACATGGTATGAGTAGAAAATACAGCAAGACAACTTAAAAAAAAAAAAAAAAGATAATACAATAAAATCCAAAATAAAAAACTTATAAACTGTCATACAAGAGTGAATTTCCAAGAAAGTGTGTGAATAACGTGTGTGAAGGCTGCTTTAGGCCGTTCGGCTCCAGACAGACTTCACTGGTTAAAAACAGCCCCAGGCCCCTCTGTACCCCACCGGGCCGCCGGGCCGCCTTACTTCTGATAAAAGCTGCTGATAACAGCGGGCCGGATCTGCAGCTGGAACTCGTGGTCCTCGTCGTATCGACACGTGCGGTAGTACTGCAGGCACGACCTTGGATAACAGCAGACCGGAAGGGGGAGAGAGAGGGGGGAGGCATGTACACACCTGTTACACAACTCGTCTGTTCGCAAGCCCTGGGAAACTGAAACTGAAACAGGCATTCCAGACGCACACGCCCGCCCGAGGCCAGGCGTACATACATGCCGTTTGCATGTGCGGGGTTAACCGGGGTGAGCCTCGCACTGCGCTGGGCTGTAACTCACTGTGTCAGCAGGAACAGCTGCTCGTAGGCCAGGCTGAGGAACGTGCTGCAGGTCACCACTATCTCCAGCAGGTGGTGCAGTTTCTTCACCCGCACGACCTGCTCCTGCAGATCCACCTCCGTGCTGAGATAGTAACCCTGCACAGCGCAGACAGCGAGACGTTCACGCGCGTACCAGCGCCAAGACAAACACATTCCACAAATAGCACTTACAAGGAGAACTGTAGGAGTTACTGTCTCTTACAGTGCAGCCTGTAAGTACTTGGACTGTGGTACAATTTCTGTTCTTTTGGCTCTGTACTCCAGCACACTGGGTTTGACATGAAACATTGAATATGAGGTTAAAGTGCAGACTGTCACCGTAGATTTTTAGGGTATTTACAACCATATTGGGAGATAGAAAAAGCCCCCTGTCCATTTTTTGTGGGGGAGCGCAGGCTTGTGCCAGTAACTTCAGTAATGTCTGTGGTGGCGATTATTGAAACAAAATGGCTGCAGTGCAAGCCTACGGTCCCCTGCACACTCACCAGGTGGTTGAGAGTGGTGAGCTCCTGACCTGCAATGAACAAAGGGGAAAGGGAAACGGCTGTCAATAATCGATCCCGCTCTGGGTGTGTTGAGGTATCCTTGAACAAGACACCCAACCCCCAAATGCTCCTAACAAGCTGGTTGGTGCCTTACATGGCAGCCAATCACCGTTGGCGTATGAATGGGTGAATGAGAAGCATCAGTTGTACAGCGCTTTGGAAAAAGGCGCTATATAAACACCAACCATTTACCGTTTAAATTAACATCATGCAATGTAAAAGACTGAGGAGTGTACCAATGAGGTAGTTGATGTAGTCCTTCTTCATCTTGTCCAGGCCAATGCCCAGGAGCATGTGCACTGGGGTGAGCCCGGTCAGACTCACCGAGTCCATCTGCTGCTGGTAGGACTGCAAGATGAGCTTACTGAGAGAGCTGCTGCTGTCTCTGTGGACCTGGGAGGAGAGGAGAAGAGAAGGAGAGAGGGAAGAGAGAGGAATACACAAGAGGAGAGTAGAATGGACAGAGAAGGAAGAAGAAATACATGAAAGGGGTAGGGGAAAGAAAGGACAGGGAAAGGGAAGGTGAGAGAAAGAAGGAAAGAACAAAGGTAGACAGGATGGAGGAGGAATTGAAAGAGATGCAGAAAAAGAGAGGCAACGGGGAGGGAGAGAGGAATGGTGGAAAGAAGAAAGGGAGGGGTAAAAAGGTACAGAAGGAAAAGAAGAGGTAAAGATGAACAGGGAAAAATAAATCCCCCAGCATTCTTCATGAATATCTTATGACTACATGGCTGGACCCACATTTCAATTGGGGCCAGCAGTACATCTGACCATGTTTACTGAGACACAGATGCAACTCGGGGGAAGGTTTGCACGCACCCACGGTTTAATATCCCCATATTTCAAGGCCTTCACCACCATCTTCAGGCAGTCCACGATATCCTGATGCGAAGTCACGCCTGTTACAGGAACATTGCCACAAGAGTAAAAGTGTGGCATCTATACATTCACAAACATCAGAGGGGTCGCAGTTTCAATTTGAAGCTGGGGTGATGCAGTAATACCCTTGAGCGAGCTACCTAAACCCAAACTGCCTGTGAGATATCCACAACGTATACAAAGGCTGTGTGAGCCGCTGTGGGGGATTTGTTAAGCAAATGAATAATGTGATGAAATGTATGCGTTTGAGCTGGACACAAGCAGAATCACACAAAAAACCCACTACTGCTCATTCAAGGGAAATGGAAGGGAGGCTTGGCAAGACAAGCTTCACAGTGACCAACTACAGGCCAACTATAGTCAAACATCAAATAATGGAAAACACTACTGATCATATTTAAGGGTGGGGCAGACCTGTTCCAGGTTTAAATACAGAGTACTTCTCCATCTCCAATTAATGAGGCAGTTCTAATATGTACTCATTGCTCCAATTGTGAAATTATTGCTAGCCGTAACTCATTGCTCGCCGTTAGCCTCAGCAACAGACCACTATACCTGAGAGGCGTTTGCACTGACCTGGCCTAACTATAGGTCAGCACAATCACTGCTGTGGTAAGACCTCCTGCCGCTTTGCTGCCTCCCTGAGTTTAAAGCAGGGGCCTCAGACTCTGGTATTGGAGGGCTGCAGTCTCTGCTGATTTCTGTGATTTCCTTTCAATCAGCAGCCAATTTGGCCCAATCAGCAGCCAATTTAGGCCTTAGAACCGACGCGTCAAACCCCAGGCCTGGAGGGCCGCAGTGACTGCAGGTATTTGTGGTTTCCTTTCGATCAGCAGCCAATAAAGGCATTGAGAACATGGACTCACTAGCCAATCAATTACTTGCCTGAACCATTCTAGCTGAAACAAGAATTAAAAACCAGCAAACAGTGACCTTCCAGGACTAGAGTTTGATAGCCCTGTCTTAGAAACATGGTGTGCAGACTTGTTCGCCAAACAATGGGCCTCATGCAAGAAGATTTTTGTATTCTTATCACAAATTCCTCGTACTTTTTTTTTTTTCCATATGAAGGACTCAGTCGGATTCAACAAATGCTTCTAACTTCAGAAAACTACATTAAGATGTCTATTATAATACAGTATGTAAGGTACTGTAGGTGGGTTCTGTCAAATAGATGGCCAATGGGATTAACAAGAACAAGGGACATCTCACAGAGTGAATGCTGGGCAGACAGTGGTTCATCGGTTTTTTTGGCAAACCATAATAATATGGCGGACTGCAGATAAACTTTCTTATTCCTCCTAAACAGTCGACTAAAATACATTTCTGAAAACATTTGCGGTGAGAAATTTGCTGAATCTTTTTTTTTTTTCTATCTCATTTAAAAAATTTCTCCCAATTTGGTAGCCAATTGTACCCCATCTGATTCAATTAGAGCCGGTATTAGATACACCGTCCACACCCTGTCCCTCAGCAGCCCGAAGGAGAGCGACATGCCTTTTTCAAGCGGTCTCGTCTCATGCTCGTGACCATGATTCCGAGATGCTTTATTGTGTGCCGATCAACTAACCCTGCCTGAAGCAGCGAGCCAATTATGCCGCTCCACGTGAGCCAGCCAAACTTGGCTTTTGGCAGGACCGGGAATTGAACCCCGGTCCCCTGGTGTGCAACTACAGCGAACTGCAACTGCAAGTCTGCTGCATCTTTGCTGAATGCAGCCTGGCATTTGCTGAATCTTGATTCATATTTGATCTGTAATGCCTAGTTTGAGCCGAGGTTCTGTACTGCAAGGCTCTCCATAGGAAATTAACGGAATGTTTACATGATTCATGGGACAGGTCAGCACCACTCAAAATGTTGTCCCTACCCAAGACAAAATTCTAAACATGAGAATTATTGGTGAATGGGCAAAGTTCTCTTAAATTGCTCATACAAACGCTTTAAGAACAAATCTGTTCGTATAAATGGTTCCTGTTTTAAAGCATGTTGTGGACACACAGCATTTTAGTTTGGCCCTGTAGGGGCGCTCTTACTCCTCCTCATCGTCAGCCACAGCTGCTCTGTGAAGTCCAGGTCGCCTCTTTCGGTGAGCATGGTGCTATACATGGATGTCTCCGCCAATGAGGAGGGCTCGCTCGCCCCCTTCGGAGTCTGAGACCACAGAGATAAAACCAGTCCCGAATCAGAAGCGTTCAGAATCATGACCTAACGTATCATCAGCAACCTATGATCCGACTGAATCACTGTGTCTAAGCTGAGAGGACAAAGGCTTGATCATCAGTTATGACAATGAAGTGATTGACAGAAGAGCTTTCCTCGTTTCAATGTTCTCACCCCGCTCTCCTTCACCGACTGATTCGGTTCCACCATCATTTTATTCTGCAGATCTGAAAAGGGAAAAAATAACTATCATGCTGATATCAACAAGTCAAAACCTTATGATTATAAGTTTCTGACATTTTTGACAAAGATTAGTTAATTTTGTTTACAGGGCATTACATATATAATATACGTGTGATGTTTTACACAACAATACGGTTTAAAAGTGTGAAAAAATGCTAAACTTAAAAGGTTGTATCTGCTTGGAGCCCATTCACTAGTATCTTTGATCAAAATCTCAATACCACTCAGAACGCAGATAGAACCGTATAATTCCGGGGTCACAAGTATTGTTTGGATTTGGTCTTTTCTTCTTGCTGTTGGCAATCGGTGGCAGGGGAAGTAATCTGACTGGGGGAGAGCAGAGGAGTTATTTGATTGGTGGCAGGCGGAGGAGTCTGGCCTACCCTGGATCAGCTCCTTGGTGAGTTCCACTGCTGACCTCGTCTCCAACGGCTCGAGCCATTCGGTCTCACCCGTCCTCAAACCCTCTGCCAAAATCTGCAAGCCAAAAATTACACAATAGAGATATATAATACATAAGCAGTAATACTGGGGTTCAAGAGCAAATACCTGCTGTCAGCTTCTTTCAGATAATATGCGCTAGAAAATATTCAGATAATATTGTTCTGTGTACCTGGATGAACTCCAACTCCTTGAACAGTGAATACATGGGACTCCTCATGTCTCCATTAGCCACCTTGATGTTCTGCACAGATCCAGACCAGAAGGTTTAAATCTCATCTTTCAGAGACCTGTGTGTTTGACGCACTATGAAGATAAATTTTCCAACATAGGACAGTTTCCCAGTCCCAATTAAAGCAAGAAACTGATGGCATAACCGTGTAATAATGTTAAATAAAAGGTCATTAAATGAATATACAATATCTGATCTCCAGACTCATTGACCGAGACTGATGCAGAAAGGGCAGAGAGTGAACAATCAATCAATTTTATTGTCATTTCATAGTTTAAGTATAAATTAGATTTTTAGCTGCAGAACTTATTCTTACATGTATTTATAGACCAAATGTAAGAATAAAGTATCGAGAAATCTAGAAAAATATACACAATTAAAAAAAAAAATATATATATATATATATATATATATATATATGGCAATATACACAGACTAAAAACATGCAGTTGTACAATGATGGTGAAATCAGTCAAAGCAGTCGGATGATGGTCAGAGCTGTAAGGGGCAGGGAAGGGCAGGATGGGGCAGGGTGATGAGGGGCGGGGCAGGGCAGGGCAGGGCAGGGCAGGGGTTGTGTGGCCACTCACCAGCGTGGCAGTGGAGGAGAGAGGGGGAGTCTGCAGCAGGCTCTCCACATTGTCCCACCTAAAGTCCACAGTCACGCTGCTCTGGGACTCGATGACCGTGTTCTCCACCACCGTGGAGCCAAAGAGGTTATACAGAGCCGCACCGCGAGTCACCACCTGAGTACGGGGAGAACACCACGGCGACCATCACCACGGCTACCGAGGGCAGCAGAACACCATGGCGTGCATTTCCATGGCAACTATGAGAAGAACAGCAGGGAATGCGTCGCCACGGCAAACATGAACACTGAGGCATGCTTTGCCGTAGCAACAGAGAAAGGAAGACCACCAGCGTGTGTCGCCATAGCAACTAAGAGAGGGCCACCACAGGCAGTCGTTACCGCGGTGACCTTCAAGCCTCAGACTCTGTGTCTACACTTTATTCCTTTGGCCTCTAAGCAATTGGCTGGAGGAAGACAAACGTATAGCACCAAGAAGTGAGAGCTTACGGAAGAGGAATGGTGACGCCTCTTGTGCATTTGTTTCAGTTCCTCCAGGGTGATAGACGGGACCTTTCCCACAGTTGGAGCTGTGAAGAATATACAGTCAAACAGACAGGCTGGTTACACCCAGAATCAAGTCCTTAGCATCACAACTGAGAGCAGTAGTCAGTAAAGCCTACAACATACATTAAGTGCCATAGCAGGTACAAGAGTGAGATGGAGGATTTAACACTTTAGACAGCAGATGCGTTTGAAGATACAGTGTCATATGTAGCATTGATAGGGTCCATTTGGCAAGAGGGTCCTTCACACTGTAAAGGAGGGACTCGTGTTTCTCCAGCCACTATCCATACATGTGCAGAGTGGGGGTGGAGGAGACTATAAATGAGTTCCTAAACCTACACACAAGGTATGTGAGGTGATGCCAGTTTTGGTGCTGCAATATTGAACCAATTAATCTTAAAGGTACAATAGGTACTTCTAACGGTCAAGAGAGGAATTACACCAACGAACACCCTCAAACCACAACAATGTTTATCCCTCCCCCTTCTCTGTAAACATGCTGACGTGACAATTAGAACCATTTTTCAACTAATGAGCTTGAATTATTGTACAGCTATACAATGTTTTGGTACAGAGTGCCGGCCCGTCAAATGCATATTTTGAACTGAATATTCTGAAAGCCTTTTTCAGTGATAGGAAGGGATTTACAATGGTCTTGTAACAATGTTTTAACATAAAAATCTTTGCTATTGTACCTTTAACACCTGATTTTCGTGAGAAGTTTTCTGTATGGGCAAGAACTCAGTTGCAAAATTGCTGTTGTGTATCAGGAATGAAAATGATAATAATTTGTTATTTAGTTGACGCTTCCAGTTGATTAGACTAAGCATGGGACAAACCCCCCTAAAGCAATGTGGAAATCTTATCGTGGCTACACCTGGGCTTGAACCATCAACCTTCCGGGTCTCAGTCATGTACCTTAGCCACTAGGCTACAGGCTGCCCGTGCAGATAGGGGACAAAACAGTGGTGATGGTTAACAGCGGTGACCCACTCCTTTGCCACATGACGCAGGCTTCCTGACCAAAAACGGCACGGACCTTTGCAGTTGACGGTATGGAGCTTGACGGCGGTGGCCTTGTCGCCGGTGCGGAAGGTCTCCGCCCCCAGCCAGGCCGTGCCCTCGCTGTCGGCCATGTCACAGCGCACCCACAGGGCGGGGCTCCCCTTAGACATGCTGGGGTTCTGACACACAGTGTACCAGGAGAGCAGCTGTCTGTGAACAGAGACAGGTTCTACTTAGTGCCCTTGCATCTAAAGATCTGTTCCCCACCTCACAGTTGACATATACAGTGCAATACAGAATTATAGGCACAAATTAATGTGAACAAAATTGCTGGATGACACTCTTAATTATTTATACGATTTCTATGCTCAGCAATATGATCAAATCATTTCTTCTTATATTGATACCTCCGCTCTGAGGGGTGAAACATATTTAACATGCAATCATTTATATATAAAAAATAAAAAAAAGACTGGTGGCACAATTATCGGCACCTGTGCATTATGTTTTTTTTTTTTTTTTTTTTTTTTTTTTTTTGCACCCCCCCCCTTGCACTGAGTCTTCTCCCATCATGTTTGATGAGGTGGGGGAACTGTATATAGAGAATACGCCCTAGGCATTCATCACATATACCTATTACGGATGACAGGGTGCAACGGAGTGGGTGAATATTATTGTTCATTGTGCTTACAACATAAGAGGTAAAACAACGTTTAACCACTGTCCGAGTGTAAACAGAATCTTCTCAAATACGTTTTTTTTAAGTTTAAAAGGCAACTAAATTGGATCATTTCTGTTAAAGACAAAATAAGGACACTGTAGTAGCAGTTCACCTTGCTCTCATTACGCTCACACCCAGAGGCCCTGGATCTTCCTGCATAAGATCCACTGATTCATCGGAAAGAGAATCCTCATTTTGCCCTTCTGCAGGAAGTTTGGGAATCTTTATAACGAATAAAACAGTAAGATGCAATGCATTACAAATTACTGGGCTTTATATGACATTATTCACAAATAAAGACCATTGCGCCGGATTAGAAGAACTCACGTATTTCTCGCAGATGAATGCCGGCTGGTTGTCACTGCCCATGTTCATAAGGGGAATGTCAACTCCCATTTTCACTAGCTGGATTTGAATATCCCCCTAGAAACAATTTGACCAAAGCAACGTACAGATAACATGTCACTCGTGGCTAACACTGTCGATTCCGGTGACGGAACACTGTTCCTGCAAGTCGTGTTCAGTTACCTAACTGAACGTTCAAATAGTTTCAATTTGCCTGCTTGCTAGACTAATTTGCTCATTAGCAACCATTAGATAATGTCATCTTAAAAGTTAAATTCTGGTAAACAACTAGCTAATAGCAAGTAATTGACGTGCTTTTTTTTTTTTACCTCATATTCCACTGGGCTTTTGCATTCGTCTTGACAATTCCTAAAATGAAAAGAAATCGCCTTTACGTTAGCTACAACCGAACAACCATTACTTGACAGCCTATAATTTAGCTACGTCAGCTAGATTGAATTAACGTTAACGTTACATGAATAAAGTAGTTTAGCTAGCTATATAGCTAGCTGGTTAACTTTGCTAACATTAGCCAAGTTAGCTGCCTATGTAAGAAACCTCCTTGCCGTTTGCGAACACATCTTGCAAATGGCGCAAAAAGACAAACTCACAAGAGAACATTCATAAACTTGTTGGCGTCGGCGATTACAGTGGTTCCCATTTTCAGGTTTATTGTAAATAACGAGCTAATGTGCTGCTAATAACAATTGACAAGTCACTATCGCGGAATCACAAACTATCCAAATAACCCGCGCCGTTACGTCACAGGTTCGTCGGCGGTTTTTTAAGAACAATTACTCGTCCTCTTTTTTTTAAATATATTGCAAGTTTCTAACATATTTTCTTTAAATATTGACATTCATTTCGGAAAATCAAAAAAAAAAAGTTACGTTAACTTATCGGTGTCATCGTTATAAAAAGTAGTTCGGTCTCCACGTTTATACCCTACGCCATATTCGCGTAAAAAGTCGTAAAATAGTCCCAGTTTCAGCTTTTTCCTTAATTTCAACTGCAAATCATCAATATGCGCTGAGATAACTCATAAAATGTCTATACAATATATTAAGTACTTTTAACAACCCAAATACTGATTCCCGGTTGATTAATTTGAGGAATTCCTGAGATGTCGGAAGTGTCATGCCTGTCGGATGTATATAATTTTAAGGGCGCTCTCCAATCGTTCTTTTCATCCGTGGCCGCTATCGACAGAGGAGCGTGGTAATCGGCGACCCGACCAGACTTGAGAGAAATGGTCAGAAACGTTACCGTTTGTATTGAATTTTATTGAGCTGTATGCCTGTAGGGATGTATGACCTTGAGTTGACACTGTTTTATTTTAATATGAGGGGACAATTCTATACTAGATTCCGAATAGCATCTATGCTTAGAATTGCCGGCATCAGAAGCCATTTTAAACCGATGCTAAGGTGACTGGTTACACGTGGAGATGATTGAAGGGTATCGGGGGACACGTTTCGAGTGATGAGTTAAACTTCGGTACTGTGGTAGAAATGTCATACTGGATGTAACGAATAATCTCTCGTCGAGTAAAAAGCTGAGTGGTTATGCGTGGCATAAACGACATTGGCAACTATCCGCGGAAATTGGGCAATTGCATTTCGAAAATTAAACCAATGCAGGTCGTACGTTATATGCGTGTGAACGGGGTACTTCACGCGATGAAACCACACAGACTCCTTTTATTCAGAAAAAAACACCGTTACTGCGCTGAACTGCTCTCGGTTCACCCGGAGAGGGTATTTCTAGGCTGCCTAGCCTTGTTTTCTCTGGACACCGGCTCCGCCAAGCTTCCACATGAGGCTGACGTCACGCTTGGACCGGCGCCAATGTAGTACTGGAGTCAGTTTAGGTCACGGGACCATGTGATTGCAGCAACGGAAACCCATTTTTGGCTTTTTTTGTCAAGACAATCCAGTTTGCTGAACTCTTTTTCCACTAAATTTTGCATAACATTCTTTGGTTTTGCGTAAATATATTTTTTATGCATTAAGTGCATAGTCTAATGCAAGCGTTTACGCTGCATGTAAAAGTGGTTTAAAGGTGATTAAACGTCATCGCAAAAAAAATCGAAAATGTATTATACGAATATGAAATGGACGTCTTGATACACGTGGGCATTTTAACACGTATTGTAGCGTTCCGATTTTTTCTGTCTAGTTTTGTCCGAGCAGTCAACCTAACCGCGAGATTATATTTGAAGTCTTGCATGTCTGTCGTTGCTTGTGGAACTTGTCTGAATGTCGAAATGCCTCGACTGCACCTACGCGGTCACGCGTTGGCCGTCAGATAATTTAATAGTAGCATCTGTGGTGGGAAATGTGATCCTCACCGCTATGGACTTTGTTTCCGCAGGCGTGTGCGAGACCCCTTATATCGGTATACTCCGAGAAAGGAGAGGCCTCCGGCAAAAATGTGGTTATGCCAGCCGTGTTCAAGGCTCCAATCCGCCCGGATATAGTGAACTTCGTCCACACCAACATGCGCAAGAACAACCGTCAGCCCTATGCCGTCAGCGAACTGGCTGGTAAGTGTCCCCTTGCGCGAATGGTCCTGTAGTATGTTAACAGACTGGGGTCTCTTGAATGGAAGCATTGTTAAACCCATAGCCTGAGGGGATCACATGAATTAAGTTAATAGTCGCGTGCAATGAATACAATCTCACTTGCAACGCAATGCTCTTGCTTGTGGACCTTCAAGTGCAGAAAGTGGACATGACTTTTCAGGCAGCTGGGCAGTGTTTTTAAATGTGCACATGAATTGTGCAGCTTCCAATTCAAAGAAAAGTCACTGGTGGCAAGTATGCAGGGATCTGCATCTCACCTTTTTTTTTTTTTTTTTTTTTTTTTTGGGTTTACCCTTGTGCTTTTTGTTTAAATGTGAAGCGTAGTCTAAAGTGAATTGAGTGCTGTTGATCTTGTGCTGCATTGACTGTGTGGCCTTTTTCCAGGTCACCAGACCAGCGCTGAGTCCTGGGGTACCGGCAGGGCCGTGGCCCGAATCCCCCGTGTCCGCGGGGGTGGCACGCACCGTTCCGGCCAGGGAGCCTTCGGAAACGTATCCTCATAACGTCCCCCTTTCTGACCAGTCCACCCTGAGTCTGAGATCAGATGGTCACTATGTATGAGTGCTAGGTCTGGGTCAATTCCATGTTTAAGATTTGTTTTCCTGATGAACGAATGGAGTTTACAGTAATTCCGTCAACTTAACTGGATCCTGACCCTTTCGGGGGGTGCTGCTCTCCTATTGGTCTGTCGCTGTAGGGGCGGATGGGCAGGTGCCCTATGCCCTCAGGTCGGCCCGTTTCCCGCAGTGATGGTGTAATTTGCGTCCGACCCCGTTGACCGGCGACAGTATGCCTGCTGTCACACGCCGTCACTGGAGGCTGACGAACACTGAGTCTGAGCGGGAAGTAGTGGCTGAGCTGCTAAAAAATATTTTTCTACCAATCCCAGAAAATGCCTACCACACCCTCCTAACAACCAAGTACACATTCCATTCCTGCTTTGTGCATTCATTGAAACAGAGCCATGTTTGGTATGTTTTTAAGCATTTGAAAATATTTGACTTTTAATCCCTGAAAATACACACACACACACACACACACACACACATTCCAGAACTTCCCTTTTTGAAATACCTTTGGAGAAAGTCTTGGGTTCCCTCCCCGTTTCGTGCGGTATCGGTTGCTGTAATGACCTTGACTCGCGGCGCAGATGTGCCGTGGAGGCCGCATGTTCGCCCCCACCAAGACCTGGCGCCGCTGGCACCGCCGGATCAACACCACCCAGAAGCGCTACGCCATCTGCTCCGCCCTCGCTGCCTCCGCCCTGCCCGGACTCGTCATGTCGAAAGGTCAGCCCCTCCGCCCGCCATCGTGCCCTGGGCACACGCCCTGGGGGGGGTAGGGTGTCTGTCTCATATTTGGGAAGGGAATATTGCAACAAAATGTTTTTCATCTGTCCAAAAGGGACTAAGGGTTCCCTTAGCTTGTGTGTGGTGTCTGGTCTTTCCACACAAAAAAACCCAAAAGAACATGCTGTTTGCATACTGTAGAAGACGCTGAGGTCTAAAGAAATGAGACTCCCTTGGTAATAAGCTGTCACCAATGACACTGAATATCGAATTCACTTAATTGAGATGCTGAATGTTCAGTGGTAATTTTACAGCCATTGAATTTCATTAATTTGACAGCATTGATCCCTAAACCTGTGTATTGCTTAACATTAGACTTACTCAGAATGACTTGCATTTTGCACACAGTCCATTTCCAGCACTGGATGTGTTCACTGAAGCAAATCAGGTTAAGTAGCTTGCTAAAGGGTAAAACAGCAATGCTCCAAGTGGGATCTGAACCTGCATTATATTGCATTCATTTAGCAGATGCTGCTGTCCAGAGTCACAATCAAAAAACACAAGTCCATCCATATGTATATGAGCAATGGTGCAACCTAGCTCCCTTAGCTGGTTTTAGTTGATCTCACTTCTGTAGTTGTGCTCTAGTACTGCCCTTGCATCTTCACTCAGTCTTGTGCCCAGTGGGGGTTTTATTGTGATTAAGTGGTCTGCCAGGCTTCCTGATGGCCTTGTGAAGATGAGCAGTGTGCCTGCTGTCAGTGCTGAAGCAGTGGAGAGTTCACTGAGCTGGTTTCCGGAGGGCCCCCTAGTGGCTGAAGCTGCTAGCATGGCGGTGCATTCCTGGAATATCCCGTCTCAGTTTACAGGGTACTTGGGGTCGCGGAAGCACTGGAGAACCCCCCAGACATCCCCTAGCGGTTAATCCTGTAAAGACCACAGTATTATGGGAATGTTTGCATGTCACAGTCTCCAGGATTCTCCCCCTGGTGGGGGAAGTGGGAAATGGTGCTGTGTACTAGGAAGTGAATGCTTGTGATTACAGGTCACCGCATCGAGGAGATCCCAGAGGTGCCCCTGGTAGTCGATGACAAGGTAGAGGGATACAAGAAGACCAAGGAAGCTGTGCTGTTATTGAAGAAACTGAAAGCGTGGAATGACATCAAGAAGGTAAGCGTGCTCCCTGCCTGTGATTATTTTTTAATGTATATCTTTTTTGGGTGGAGGTTTTGGTGTTGACTCGGGGTGTCCACTTATACATACTGATATGGAATATTCTTGTTTGCCGTCTGATGATGGGATTAGTGTTTAAAGTGGCTGCATCTGAAATTTGTGGTCTATTCTTTTGTGGTTATAAAATGTACAGGTGAGGGGAAAGTGGCAGAATCCTGACAGTCGGTCATCACTTTAGTTCAGTGAAACTGGTGGAGGGTGTACGGTCAGTGTTCTCTCGGAGTGAGATGGTTGGTGTGAATGGCCTGTATTGCGCTCTCCTCAGGTATACGCGTCCCAGCGCATGCGTGCGGGTAAAGGTAAAATGCGCAATCGCAGACGAATCCAGAGAAAGGGGCCCTGCATAATATACAACGAAGATGGCGGTGTCACAAAGGCCTTCAGAAACATCCCCGGTAAGTTACCGGGGAAACAAATTCGGTGAGGTAGATAGCTTATCCTCTGCATTGTGTTTTAGTGCGAAACCTGATCTGCCATTGTTTTTGAACACACCCCCTACAACCTCCTGACCTGGGATCAGTTGACCCACCCATGGTTATCACAGAATCCATTGGGAAGTGTAATCATTGCAAATGGTGGAAACTGATCCAGACTCAGTATTGGGGGGGGGGGTGTCATTGCCACACTAAGCGCATGTGTTTTGGAGGAGGTACTGCTGTGATGAGTTCCCACTTCATGGTCCGTGTTTCTGATATCCAGTGATTTCAGTGGAAGTTCTGAGCCTCTTCTCTCACAAACATGCACATGCTGGTTTGGCAGTGGAAATATCCCTTTTTATGAAAGGGATAACAAACCTTCAGAAGGGTATTATGCATCAGATGATCGGTTTTCGCAATTTGGGACTGAACCAATCTGGAATACAAAACCGTAATGCTATAGGGAAACAAACATCTAAAGTAATCTGTTAATGGCTTTTAAAAAGAGCTGCCTGTCACCTTTCCTAAAGTTGAAAGTCCTGCCTTTGCCTTCCCAGGTATCACACTGCTGAACGTGAACAAGTTGAATCTGTTGCGTCTCGCTCCCGGCGGCCATGTTGGCCGATTCTGCATCTGGACAGAGAGCGCCTTCCGGAAACTCGACGAACTCTACGGCACATGGCGAAAGCCTTCCTCCCTCAAGAAGGGCTACAAGTGAGTGTGTGGCTGCTGGGGGTGGTATTACAGGCATATGGCAGATGCTCTTATCCAGAGCGATGTACAACAAAGTGCATAACCATAACCAGGGGCAAGTGTGCTGAAAGACCCTATAGGGAAATACAGTTAGGAGTGACCACAGAGATGAGGCTTTCTCTAGCTGGGAGGAGTTGCAATGGGCATGATTTTTCTAAGTGAAATCCATTTCAACCGGCAGCGTCTGCAAGCAGTGTGTTCTGTTTAAACACACTAATCTAAGCAGCAGTGATGAGCTTTTCACTTCATGGTCCGTGTTTCTGAAACACCGTGATTTCAGTGGAAGTTCTGAGCCTCTTCTAATGTGAACCGACAACACTTGAGGGATGAGACCCAATGAAAGCATTTAAAGTAGATTTTGAGTGTGCTCAACACATTTTTATTTCAGTCTGCCAATGCACAAGATGACCAACACAGACCTGAGCAGAATCCTGAAGAGCCAGGAAATCCAGAAGGCATTGCGTGCTCCAAAGTAAGGACTGCTCTCTCTCTCTCTCTCTCTCTCTCTCTCTCTCTCTCTCTCTCTCACTCTCTCACTCTCTCACTCTCTCACTCACTCACTCACTCACTCACTCACTCACTCACTCACTCACTCACTCACTCACTCACTCACTCACTCACTCACTCACTCACTCACTCACTCACAACCAGGTTGAACCACAGAAACAACCTGGTCTGGAAAGTGCTGCCATTGAATTGTCCACAAGCGCTTTTGGGACGAGAGGCGCTAGGGGTATCCAGCAGTGATGATGTCACACTTCATGGTCCGTGTTTCTGAACACCGTGATTTCAGTGGAAGTTCTGAGTTATGCCCTGTAAAGCCTTCCTTTTGGATGTAGAGTTGTTTGTGGCTTCTGCCTCCTAAATGAGCTTTGCTGTTGGTCTGGGAGGGAGGTTTGAGCGATGCTTGTGTGCCTGATCCCCTGCAGTAAGAAGATCAGCCGGCGGGTGCTGAAGAAGAACCCGCTGAAGAACCTCAGGGTGATGATGAAGCTCAACCCGTACGCCAAGACCGCTCGTCGCCACGCCATTCTGCTGCACGACCCTGCAGTGAGTACCCGCACCCAATCAGGGCTGGAGCTCTGCTCCTTAACTACCGCACAACAACCGTACGCTAATTTCATGATGGCTAGCATGACAAGTGGTGCAAGCCAGCACAAACTCTTGTTCTATCAATTTCTAACTTGCAAATGACAGCCACTGCCATAAACTTCAGGTGGCAGTGCTGCTACACATGAGCATGTGAAATGGAGGTAGCCTGCACACAATTTCAGTTGATAGCTTTATCGCCAGCATAGCCATTTAGCTAAATGTGCAGTCTTGCATTTGCAATCTACTTAATGGGAAAATATGGAACTCGCTGTTTCGGCATTAAGATCAGTCGTACGACCTCGCCTGGGTGCAGGTTTGTAACCTTCACAATGTCCTGTCTGAACCCCGGCCATTTTGTGCCTGAATGCACCGAGTCCCCAGCTCACCCTGTGACTCCACTCTTCCCCTCTCAGATCAGAGCGAAGCAGCTGAAGCCCAAGAAGAAGGCCAAGAAGACTCCAAAGCCAGCGGCTCCCAAGCCCGAGGCTGCGAAGCCAGAGGCAGCAAAGACGCCAGCAACCGAGTAAAGCCCTTATCACACGGTCTGAGTTCACCAATCAGCATTGAAATAAAGTTCTTGAAATCGTCCAGTGGGGGGGGTCTTTCTTGTAGCTTCAGTTGGCGCTAGTTACCCAGCAAGTTTCTTTCTTTTGTAATCACTTAGTATGCTGCTGCATTTGCACTAGAATCCTGATTTCAGAAAAAAATACATGCTGAGCTTTGACATTATGAAGTGACAGTTAAGAAAAAAATGCAATCAATACAGTTCAATACGTCCATTTATTACACCTCAAATGTTTAAAAAAACAAAACAAAAACATCTGCATGATACCTTTACCTCAATGTCAGAAATTAGTCAATGTAGAACGAAAGGCACAATAGGCAGTTTGTCAAATCAGTCCATGTTGGGAGTCGGAGGTAGCATTTTGGGGCGGGCTGGGGCGGGGAGAGTCAGGGTGTGTTGCACTTTGTGTTTGGGGGGTTATGGTGAGTGGGAGAAACTGCATGCCGTACAGCAGAAGTGATGTGCTAGCGCAGGGTTTCTCAACCTTTTGCACTATGAAAGCCCACTAAGTTTGTTAGAATGGTCGTGGCCTACTCGGCTATGCAGCTCTTTAAAATAATTTAAGAAAAGGCCACAGATTAACAGGGTGTTTTTGAAATGTTTTGTTGACCAATTTAATATATTATGTGATCTGCACTATCATATTGTTTTTTTCTCAGTAATGTAAAAAAATGAAATGCTTAGCTATGCTTCAGTGAGCCTGGGGAACTTAATTTCTCATGCTGACAAATCCAGGCCACTACTTGTGTGTGTGTTTAATTGAGCTTTATCATTGTCCCAAAAAAAACACAGTGGAGTTCATGTTCCCATGTGTGACACCTTGTGTAATTTCATGTTGGGTCAAACAATAAAAAACACGGAGTGTGTAAATGCATCTCGTGTGTTGTTTCTCATGCAGAGCCTGCTACCACACATGCAGAACTAAGAAAAGGTGGTGTGCGATCTCCTGTGGCCCTAAGCCAGCTCCTAATTTAAGAAACCGGTGTGAACGAGCATGCACTGATGAGTAACCTTCGGAAGTGACAGGCGCACAAGTGGAAGTAATCTTGTCCCCCCCTTTCAGAATTTTTGTTTTGGCCTGAAATTGTGGGAGAAAAAACATTTAACTATCTGGGCACCCATTAGATACGGCACTCATGCAGTTGATTGAGACTCACTAATTGAGACTAGTTGGTAACTGGGGCAGTTCTGTTTTTTTAATTGGTCTTCATTTCCTGAAGTACGATTCTCTGAGCTCAAATCAATACCTGAGTCCCAGCCCAGCAGTACAGATGCGACTTGCTGTGTAGGAGGACTAGGTTTGAGGCAGTGATAAGTTTGAGGCAGGATTGCCAGTGAAAGAATGTGGGAGGTGCAGGTCAGGGTATCTTCTCCGGAGGGGTTTTTCAGGAGAAGCGAGGTAGGAAAGGTATGGTCTCAGAGCGCTGTACGTTTGTTGTCAGGATAATGTACTGTTCCATCGCAGCATAGTGTACTATATTATTGAGATTTGGTATGGTAGAACTGCAGGTGGGTTATTTGGTGGAGGATGAGGTAACTGGTTGGTAAGGGGAGGGTGCTTGGAGTGTGGGTAGGTCATGTTGTGAGAAATGCTTTGCTTTGGCTGCAAGTTCAGTGCTTGATCTAAGACCAATCCACCCATTCAAATTGGGATATTATAAAAGTGTACATTAACACTTTGTTAGTCTAAGGTATCCATGATTTACTTTGTCCTTACATACACCTTTCTACTTTTTTTCCCCTTAGTCTCCCATTTTTAATCATGAACAAGTTGACCACACCATGGCTTCACAACACAAATACACTATACTGATCTGTCACCATCAGACCGGTGTCATTTCTGGTTGGGCTAGAAATTGCACTCCAATATTTGGTTTCCTTTGGGCATACTTGAACTGGGTGGATGACTACGAATCCGCTCAACTGTTTAAAAATGCAAAACATATGTCAGATTTTGCCTTAATACAGCAATATTATTATAGGATTTGTGCTGCAGCTTGCCTTTCGCGCCTAATACTCGGCAAAGAAAAGAAGGCATCTGTAGTCACTCGTGTAGCTGGCATCTGCTGATATACATGTGTGGCTTGTCCGAGGCTAAACCAGTACAGGAAGCCCTGCAGCATTCAAACATATGCTTAAAGTCTGCAAACATTCAAAAAGGACATCCCCACCGGCATATACACAAAAAGAACGTCAAATATTCCTGGGGGAGGGGGAGTTTCATGACTGGGCTTGGTGCAGTGCTAGATACTATTTAGCTTTTAGGCAAGCTAAACAGGAGATTCGCGAAAAGACGAGCATTGCTGGGCTGAACGGCCTGTTCTCGCCATTATGTTGTGTTATACCGAACCTAACATGGATGCTATGGTAAGAGTAGCATTTTAATGCGTGTCTGGGTACAGGCATACCCTTCTGCCCATTCCCATGCCACACTGCCCCCGTACACATCGAAGCGCTAACGGCACTGTTGCATATGTAGCTGCTGCAGTATAGCGGTTGGTAAATCTAAGGCCTCATTTATAATGGTTTAACGATAATGTTCTTATTTTTACCAATCAAGCGTAACAAGACTGTGGGAAATTATCTACAGATTACGTGTTTAAATCAAATAAAAATGTTTTAACCATGGGTCTCCTGGTTGCCATTATAAAAAAAAGTTAATACAATACGACTGCAGTGAGGTGGTAAAATACTATTATAGATAGAGCTTATTTGGTGCAAAACAATATACGGCAGGCACACGGGTATAAGGTCAAATATATAAGGTATAAGGCACATCGTCATATAAACCGAGTTGGCAAAGAGTTGGTATAGAGAAGCACAATCGAGCAGGATACAATTACAGTACGCTGTTGATCAGAGTCTGCAAGATCCACACCCGAAACCACAAACGGCATGTTGTAAAGGGAACACAAAGAACACTCTCGTAGTGTCTGGGCTCGATTTCCTCTATGCTATCAACTACTGCTCCGCAGCAGAAGGGGGACGGGTAGGTACAAACAGATCGATTACAGAGATTGGTTTACGCTGCCTGTTTAAAGTGGGTGACCCCCTTAGCGTGAGGAACACAACACTGAGGCCCCCTAGGAGGGATGCAGATGTGCCTTATCGGAGCCGAATACTGGTTTCGGTTTCCAATGCATGCATATGCATCAGAATACGACATATGCATATTTATGAAGCAACTATTCAACAAGGATCCCAGGCAGCCGTCTGGAACTTTAGGGTAGGGGTTGGAGGCGGGGGCGAGTTTACAACTAAACCCAGAGCTAATTAAACGTGTCCTGCTGCTTTTTAACTACAGCATCCTGTTTGTGAAAGGTCCCTGCAGATAGTCTGTTAAAGATTTTTGCGTTGGGTAAAAGCTGGAGGCCTGCAGGGGTTGGGGTGGGGGCTGTCATGCAGGATCTGTAATTCTCATGTGGGCTTGTCTGCAGGCTTATCCCCGGGTTACACCATGAGAGCGATACAGTCATGGCGCCCGGATGTGCCAACGGAAGTATAGCACGATTGCTTGTACACTGAAAAAACTGACCATCTTTAACAAGCATTCTAGTCTCGTAATAAGACTTACGTTCTTATTTTTTAGAACTGCAGTAGAAAATATTAGATTGTTTTAAGTTGATGTTTTCATCTTCGCAAAAACGATTTTCAGTCTCAATATAAGACTAAAACTAAAATACTTTCCGTTTTTTTTTTGCAGTGTAATAGTAGATTTATTTATAGCTCTTTCCAGGTCACAGGCTCAAAGTGTTTTACTTGAACACATTAAACAGTGGAACGCAGCTGTACTGAAGCGGAATATCTTCAGCCGTTCCACCCCCGCGCTCTCTACTTCCACGGAAGACACAGCTGCAGATAGTAGCTGCACGGTTGGAGAGGGAGAAGGTGAGGGTCAAAGCTGAATGGGAAAGCTCGGGGAGGAGCTAGGCAGCATGGTGGTGGGGAACACCCAGAGCTTAGTGAAACAGTTGGGGGCAGGGAGGGCGTCAGTATAGAAGATAGTATGGGGACAGCTTAGTGGGACTGGGGGAAGGACAAGGCTTAGTGGGAGACGGAGTGTGGGGGCGGGGGACGTTGTGGTGGTGCTGCGGGGAGGGGAAAGGGAGGGAGACTCGCGGGCATGTCAGGGCATGTTGAGTCAGAGCGCTCATTTAGACCCTGTGAAGGCACCAGGCTGTGAAGACATCCAGAGAGGGAACTGCTCATGCATGCACTCTCGCTCTCTCTCTCACTCACACACATATGCACTCTCACACACACATATGAACTTGCACTCACACACACACTTGCCTACAAACGCAGCTTGGCATCTGGGTCCTGATAGTGTAGGATTTGTGCCATTACTGCTGCCTCTGTTTCACAGCATGGCACATCATAATCAGACCTGAATCTACACAGGAGAACGTAAGAGAAACGCTGACGACTTTGAAAACCAAAAAAAAAAAAAAAAAACGCACAAATTTTATATTACATGCAAGTGATCTTTAACAGCCCACAAACCCCTTCTGGCAAGTGACACTTCTCCCAGTCATGACTGACAGGTACAACTCCTAGTTTCCTTGGATACCACAGAATGGAATAGAGCTTGTGCTTTTCGTGAGTGTTAGGGCATATTATATTTTATTCAAGCAGACTGAAGCTTGAGAATACCAATAAAAATGTTTTTTTGTTTTTTAAATGGTGTATGCTGCAATGGTGTGATTGAATGCGTGTGAAATTGCGGCGCATCAATGGAAAGTATATATAATATAGACCCAATTTACTGTGGCAAATATGACAGTAATATAAAAAACAATGAATACAAGTAATAATCCATAATATTGATTAATGCTCAGACTATACAATAGCATGCAGACACGCTTGTCTTGTGTTCTAAAAACAGTGTATTGGTAAAGCTGCAGGGGGTTCTGGATGAGAAAATGAGGTGGTCGTATTCTCCAGTCATTAACATTCCTGTTAGCATAGAGTGGTTTGTTAGACACTGTGCTGGACAAATTCTAATGTCTGATTTACACCAGGAGCGGAGAGGATGAGTAGGAGACAGTGCGGCATCACTTCCTCTCTGTGGCCATGGGAGTGGATTGGTGCTTTTCCAGCAGTTGCGCTCAGCATCGGACCGCGTCTGGTTTAAAAGGTCTAATCTACGAGCATGAGGGCCAAAAGGAAGCGGGCGCTGCACAGTACATCCGGGGTGCGTTCAAATACTCCTTTCCTGCACTGGTCTACTCCCCCATACTTCCAAATAGTCGAATGAAGGAACGGAGGATATTTGGGTATTGGGATGCACCCCAGGAGAGTATTGATACCATGTTGCCATGTTGTCCTTCCCTCAGTTTAACTAAAATAAACCCCTCCCTCCCAACCTTGGCTGCCCGGTGATGTGCGCTATTGTAAACCTGTTGAGTCACCCATCCTTCAAACTAATGTCTTTGCAGTCCTTGAAGGGCACTATGTAATTAATTAATTGGTCATTAAGTTAAATAATGAATCGATTGTTAATTATTTCATTCATATTCATTATGCAATTAATTTGGAGAAGGAGGCCAACTAGGACTCGTCTGAATGATTGCGTGTTTCTCTGAGGTAGGGTAAGGATAATGGCCGGGTAGATAAAAATACCTGATACAAGTCCCTGCTGTAAGCTCCAGCTATGCCAGCTTGGCCAGCTCAATTTTAAAGCTGGTCATAAGCTGGTCTTGCTGGGTAAGAGCTTGTCAACCAACATGGCCCAGCTGGTAATAATGCTGGTCTAGCTGAGCTAGTCAACCAGCTGTGCTGGTACTGTGTGTGATTTATAATAATGAAATCACTACTTATGTCAAATGTCGTGTCTAGGAAACGACAGTACCTTTTCTGAACTAGCAGCGGTTTCAAAACATAGATTGAGAAACTATGTCAAGCTGGGAGTTGGTGTGGACTGGTCAGTCAGCTACCAGCTGTTTCAAAACCTAGCTTGAGCAGTTTCTTTCCAGCAGGGGGCTCTATAATGAATATAATTAACCATCAGTAAAGCAGAGGGAGCTGGGACTCCGCCCCCCACCCGACCTTGCTTGCTGTTGTCATGGCGGCCTACTCACTGTACACGATGAACTCTGCAGCTGTCGTGGCCTTTACTCACGCTTCCGCACACCGCCCCTCCCCCCACTCACCTGCAACCCTCCCGCTCTCTACACTAGCGCCTCTCAACTCTCATCCTGGCTGCCCACGTGTCTGTCACTTTTTATTCTTTCTCAGCACTAGATTGATCAATGAAGGCATTTACACTGTTAAGTCTGGGTCTGAACTGGTTACTGATTTTATCCTTTTAACCCTTTCATGTGTAAGACCACAAATATGTGAATAGAATGTTCTTAACTGGACATAATGCTGATGAAAACCTTCTGGAATGTTCTTTCTAAATTTTAAGATGAAAAGGAAAATCAGCAAACACTGCGGTCCACCGGAATCAGGGTGGAGGACCTCCTCTTTGTGTCTACGGTCTAGTGCCACTCTCTTTCTGCATAGTATGTATAGTATACAACCACCCTCTCTTTCTCTCTATAGAAAAGGCTTGCAAACTGCAGTCCTGGAAGGCCAGCGTCAGCATGTTTTTGTGCTTTCCTTTCAGTCAGCAACCAGTTCAGGCCTCACAGGCAAACAATGTGTGCGCAGACTCTTTAGCCAATCAATAGCTTAAATTAAGCTCTACAACACCGAAAAACAGCAAACACTGCCCCTGCAGGAGTTCAGGTCAAGATCCCAACTCTACAATTTACCTGATTAGCAGACATTCTCCATTTCATGGCTCATTCCTCCTCACCCCTGGCAAAGAGACGGTTAAATGTTTTGATTTGTTTTTTTCAGCAGCCTGATGTTTCCATGGAGATGGTGCATTGTGTGTGAGGTCCTTTGGAGTGTGGGGGGATGGGACGGAGGGGTTGGGGCAGTATTGGGAACAGTTGGGGCAGGGCAGAAACACTGGTGTGTAAAAGGGTGCTGTAATAAAAACCCTGGCAAGGCAGGAAGTTCAGCTGGCCCGCAGTGTTGAAGGTAAACCTGTTCCTTCAGCTTGCCAAATGCAGTTGGGGAGTTCAGCTGTCATGGGAGTTCCCTTTAAAAAAAAAAAAAAAATCCAGTCTTTGTTTAGAGATTGGGCTTGTTCTAAGTTGGAATAGTTACCTACACGGCTACTTAAGAGGTACTGTTCTCTGTCTGGGCGTGTTGTTAGCCGGGTATATGTCACTGTAGCTCACATAACCAGTGGATGTATTTATGTTCACTCATATTCCATTCGCTGTGGATTTCTAAATTAATGTAATGTTACGGACGGTTTCTCAATTCAAAGCAGATTTGCAGCAGGCATTTTTCTATGGTGTTCTATGTTTTCACCAGCAGTTTCAGGTTCAGGCACACACACACACACACACACACACACACACACACACACACACACACACACACACACACACACACACACACACACACACACACACACACACACACACACACACACACACACACACACACACACACACACACACACACACACACACACACACCATCAACACTGAAAAACAACAACATACTTCCCATGATAACAGCCCTTCAGGGAATTGTGGCATATCCCAAACATCTCTCTCCCCGTCCCCAACCAATCAAGAGTCTGACCATTTACTCAGCAGGTACCCTCAAATTATTTATCATAACCCTTAAATGAGCCTACCCTACCCTAAGATTAAGATTTAAAACCCTCTATTTTACTAATTAAAGCCCTCAACTCCTGTTCTACCTTTAGGTAACCTACAATTACAAAAGAGTGGCTAAGTTTTAAACAGACATTTGAAAAATAAATAATCACGAAGATGAGACACAAGGGAAAAATAGATAAACAGGTGTGGGTTCAGCTTGCGTGAATTCATGCAAGTGTGTATAAAAGAGAGTGAGTGTGTGTAAGACAGAGAGAGGGGGGGGGGGAGCTTTCTGTAAAGCCGCTGTTCTTCCCCTTGCCTGTCTGGCTGGCTGGTTGCCAGTCCCTCATTGCACTCACACCCAGGAAAGGAGGATTCTGGGTAGCGCTGTCCGCTCCTCCTCCACCCAAACCGCAGAATTTCCAGAGTCCTTGGACGAGAGTCCCAGACCCAGGTTTCCATGGAGATTTTCCTCAAATGAGCACGTCAAGACCTGCCCAAAATTCGGGGAAGCAAACACACCATCTGCTTTCTGCAATGGAAAGAGTACAATAAACAACCACTGGGCAAGCCATAAAAATAGGAACTTTCTTACCCCTCAAACGAGCCCCTTTCCCTCAGTCAGAGAAGACTCATAGGAGAATAAACACAAAGACAAAACCCAAAAACTGTGTTTATAGCAGACTTTACTTCACATAAGACTGCAAAAACTGCACTTCACAGCTCAGGCTACCATCACATCTCCAGATATCAAAACCCTTTTATTTTTATTTTTTTAAATTCAACCCCCCACCACCTTTTGTTTAATCCGCACCCACACCAGACCTGGGTCAAATACGTAATTGTTTTGTATTCAAATACTTTTCTTGCCTGGTGCAATTAAGCCCACCGAGAGGACCAGAAGGTGGGGTTGTACTTTTTGACAGTATGTAATAGGTTCCAATACACCAGACAAGCTTAGAACAGTATTTGAATCCAAAACAATTACCAATTTGACCCAGGTCTGAGCCAGACACAACGACCAGATGCAGCTTAACTCCAACAAGGCAGTGACTCTGTTACACCTACAGTCAACACAGTCAAGCAGCCACAGGGAGTGGTGTCACCCGACAGCTGTTCAGAGTTTTCCCGGCCCGTTGTACAGATTAGCGAACATGGCAGAACCCTGGCCTGTTTGAGCTTACCCTGCACCTGGGGGAGCCGTGTCCCGTCACTGTGGGCTCCCGGTCACACCGGCTGACAGCGGAACCGAGGCAGAGGCTGGAGCACCTGCCACTACAGGCCAGACCTGCGCCGTAACATACCATTCGCCACAAGAGCCTATGGTTTCTAAAAACCCAGGACAATACTGTCTAGAATATTCTATAAGCTTACAAAAATATACTTTCTGTAAAAACAGTACTTGTTGATAGATAAAAAAAGCCATAGCTATTTGTCAATGGGTGACCCCCCAGTTTGAACAAAATGCTTCTTTAATACTGTCTGTGATGCAGCTCTGTGAAATGTCTTTCACTTCCTGGACACGGTGCTTTCCCATCAGCCTCTGCGAACAGGCAGTGCTACGCAGTCACTGGCTCATACTGTACGGACCAACCGAAACAACTTGCTCTGCGAATCCAAAAGGCCTCGACTGGTTAAACTCAGCAAGTTGACGATGAAGTCTGACGCCGTTGGGCAGGGAGCCTCAGCCCTCCGTCCCCAGTCAGCCGGATGCAGTGCAGGCCGGCGGCTCCACTGAAGGGGCGGTGCTTTGGCAGGAGGGCACGTCGGCCAGCGCCAGCTCCTGCACCTCCTGCAGGAGTGTGTACAGGTTGGGCGCGCGGGTCTGCCGGAACTCCCTCTCCTCCCGGGAGAGCTTCGGGGCCGCGGCCCGGCCTTCGGCCTCCTTCTGCGACGCCTCCTCCGCCCAGCGCACCACCTCCTGCACCAGCTCGGCCCGGCCGTGCCCCGCCCCCTGCCCCGCTCCCTCGCTCTGGTTGGTCGGGGCCCGGTGCGGCCGGCTGCTGATGGCTTCCAGCCACAGCCGGTCGCCGTGGCACCGTGACGACTGCACGGAGATCCGCACCTGCGGGGAGAAGCCGGGGTTTCCATGACAACCACAGCAGTGAGAAGGTTCCAAGAAAGGCAACAATAATAATGATGATATACCGAATATGTACAGGAATGATGTATATTCCATTGTTCTATATATGAGGAGCACAAATTAAATGCAGCATTTGCTAAAGTTCTGTATGAAATGGAATTCTGTGTGTGTGTGTGTGGCACTCACAGTAATGTGCTGAAACAGGCAGAAGGTGTGTGTGTGTGTGTGTGTGTGGCACTCACAGTAATGTGCTGAAACAGGCAGAAGGTGTGTGTGCCTGCAGCAGTAGTGGTGCTGATCCGGTCGGAGTGTCTCTGCAGTGAGCCAGACTGCCACTCACAGCTCCCGTCCTGCTTCACACTCACCACCTGACCCTCTCTGTTCTTCAGGTACACTGCACCTTTAACCCCGTACCTGCAGACACACACAGGTACACTGCACCTTTAACCCCGTACCTGCAGACACACACACACACAGGTATACTGCACCTTTAACCCTGTACCTGCAGACACACACACACACACACACACACATTCATTCTCTCTCACACACAAACACTAACCCCACACACGCACAAAGCCCTGCTTTGCACAACATGCACACCCTCACAACCTTGCCTCACAGCAACTGCACCATCATAACACTTCCCCAACGACCAAAGCTATAGTCCCCTGTTCCTCTAATCATGGTCCTCCAGGGCCCAGACCTGCTGGTTTTCCTCCCTTTCCTGGGAGACAGGTGTGACAACAGTCACCTGGGAGGAAAGAAAACCAGGGTCGGATTTGTATTCAAGGGCCAGATTTGCAGATCCCTGCTCTAGCCTAACAGCTCCAAGACACCCAATCCCTCATAACCCCTCCTCATATCAACCCCTTAGAGCAGCCACATCCTCACGACACCGCAGCCAAACGGAAACTACACTTTCACTTGTTCCCACTGAAAGTTTACTTCCTGTTTGACTCTAGTGGACACGTCTAGCCTAGCCTAGCCGGCCAAGATTCATTAACCCCGACACGTGTGGTACAGGAGGCAGGGAGGTTCCCCTCTGGGGGCGTACTGGGGGATGAAGACCAGCAGGCCGTTGGCTCGGACAGCGTAGACGACGGCGTTGGCCACGCAGCGCTCATCGCTGTGGGGGTCCTTGTCTTTGAAGTACAGGCACTGGAAGAGCTCTGTGGACTGCTTCTGGGCCTGCTGCGCTGCCTGGAGGCCCACACAGGTTACAGTCAGGTCCGCAAGCATTTGGGCAGTGACACACATTAAAGGGCTGTCATTCCTACACAGTGCACTCGATATGGATGTGCTTACTCAACGTAAAATGCTTAAATGGAATTCATTTACACGTAGGCATTTAGCAGAAGCTCTTGTCCATTGCTACATGCATGACATCACTCCTCATGCTACAGAACTACATGCAGTTAAAGTACATCACCAGTGAAAGTACCCTGCCCAACAGCAGAACAGAGTGGCAGTGTCTGCCGGCCAGTCAGGAGTGACCTCGGAGAGGGATTCAGCCAATCACAGGCACTACTTAATGAGAGCACTACTACAGCTTGCACAGGTCGGGATGGTTACCCTGGTTACCAACGGCCAGCTTACCCTGTTCTTGTCATTGATATGGTGTGCAAGTGCCTCCAGCTCCTTGTTATTGGCTGGGGGCTCCTTTAGCTCCACCCCTTTCTCCTTCTGAATGGCGGCAGTGAGCAGGCGGTGCACAATGACGTCGGCGTAGCGACGGATCGGGGAGGTGAAGTGGGTGTATCTGTCGAGAGCCAGACCTGAGCGATACACACACGCACACACACACACACACACACACACACACACACACACACACACACACACACACACAAACAAACAAACACACACACACATGCAAACAAACACACACACACACAGACACACACAGACACATAACATAAATCAGCAGCAGAGTTCAGAGCATTTAAATTACTGCTCAGCCCATAGCCTTCATAGTTAAGGGCAACCTTATTTGCAATTCAGAGCCTCTGTCCTCTTTCATGAAGGCAGAATATTTTAACTGAAATTCAGGATATTTTTAAGTGGTACAAATATAATCTGTTGAATATGAAAGACAGGAGGGTGTCTGCTACAACTACTGGCTCCCTTTAGATAATTTATTTTGCCTTGAAGATCAGTGTACAGTAAAAACGACATGCTATACAGAGACGTTCTCACTGAAACCTGACTGATATTTCTTTTAAACGAGGTATATAACTATAAATATAAAGCAAAAATGATTACTTTCAACAGACAAAATCCTGTTAAACTGGCACAATTTGAAGACAATTCTTTTCAAGGAAAACAATTTAAGAGAAATGCATTAAAAAACAGACATACTGTTCAAGACAGGGAGCTAGCCAAATTGATAACAATCAGCAGAGACATTAGTGGATGTGTCAGACGATGGCATGGAGCCAGGCGAATGGAAGGAGAGATGGGCACATCTCATTTCCGGTGAAAGGAGAGGGCTGAGCCAGAGATTAGATGTGGGCAGGTTTCCATGACTCCCCAGGGACAGCAGGATTTCAGACGGATTCTCCACAACGATTTTCCATGACTTTTCTGAAGGAAAACATTTCAGGGGACCTGGCTGGAAGAGTATTACCCATATCCAGTCTGTTTATATATTGTCCTTCCTTTGTGAAATATGAAGGGAATGGTACATTTTATGAGAATGATTAAAGCTAAAATGATCCGAGGCATTTTCCTCAAAAACGTCTGGCTCAGTTTAGTGAAAATACAATTTCCCATAATGCTAGTCTTTGTCGCTAGCCTGCAACAATTCATAAAGCAGGTAATGCATGTTTATAATGCAATGCTGTTCCCTGCATAATTTTCCAGCAGCAATGTGTGCTTTATGTATTACAGTTAAGAAAAAAGACAATAATGAAATGCAACCGATTGCCTTGTGTAATATTTAACCAGAAGTTGATATTGTCCTTGAAACTTAAAACTTGCACTGGATTGAAGCCAAATCCAAGCAAATAGTATGATGAACTACCAGGTCATAGAGAGCCTTAAAACCAGCACCCTGTTGAGACCCAGGTAACCAGGTTGGAGGCCACTGAACTACACTCTGTATTGCAATATTGGGTGAAGTGGGCCTTTCAGAGCGCTGCCTCTAGGGGGCAGTGCAGGGCAGTGCCTACCGTAGTGCTCATACTGGTCCACGGGGTACGCTCCAGTGGAGAAGTACAGGGCGTTGGACATGGCCTGCGTGGCCATCATTCGCAGCAGCCGGTTCACCAGCGGGTCCTTGGGGTCCATGGCCTGGTCCAGAGAGTCCGCCAGAACCTTATTGGACCTGCAGGAGGACATAGGCAGGGGAGATGGTCAGGGATCAGCGTGTGCGTGTGGGTGTGTGTGTATGTGTGAGAGGGAGTGTATGTTAATGCGCACAGTTGTGGGTTATGGGAAGTACAGGGAGTTATGAGAAGTTAATTTAATTGTTTCCATTACATTCAACAAGAAGTTTAATTTTTAGTTTAGCAGTAGTAGTACTAGTAGTGTTCATAGTAGTACTAGTAGGAGAAGTAGTAGTTGTTTTCTTATAATTGCTACTATTACTCAATTATTATGTAGACTTCCTTATCTATGGTGACTTATTGAGATCTCATGTTTACATTTACAATTCATAGAGCTGGATATTTACTTTGAGATAAAGTAATTTCTGGGAAAGCCCTTTGCCCAAGGGTACATAAGCATTCACTTGTGAATTGAACCAGTGGTCACAAGCCCAGCTCCTCCAACCTCCCACACATCACTCCCACACATCACTCCCACACACTGCAGGTGTCATTCTCCCTCCTGTGCCACAGGGGGCGGCAGAGTACCTTGTGTCGATGCTGAAGCCCAGGGCCTTGGCGCTGTCGACCAGCTGGGAGAAGAACTCCTGCCGTGGGGCAGGGTGGTGTCGCAGCAGGGCCTGGTGTGGGAAGCTCTCCTGGATCTTGCGCGCCACCCAGTGGTTGGCGTAGATCATGCACTCCGCCACCGTCTCGTGGACCTCCAGCGGCTGCCGGGGCACCAGGGCCGAGATGTTCCCGTCGGCATCCACCTGAGCCCGCACCTCCACGCCCTCCAGCTCCAGGGCCCCGCCCTCGTCCCGCCCCGCGCGGAGGAGCCGGGCCACGTGCGTGAGGAGGCGCAGCGCCTCCCGCAGCTCCTCCAGCCTCCGGCCCTTCTCAGCCGCGTCCAGCTGGGAAAGTTCCAGAGGCTCGGCCCCCTGGTCTCCGTTCAGCAGGCTCTGCGCCAGCTCGTAGTGCAGCTGGTACGAGGAGCGGATGAGCGTGCGGCCGAACCACACCTTCTGCACCGACAGGGAGCGAGCGTCCAGCTGCCACAGCACGCTCATGGCATACCTGCACATACACACACCGGGGTTACACACTATACACTACACTCGCTGTGTACCTGCACATACACAAACCAACACACTATACACTACACTCACTGTGTACCTGCACATACACAAACCAACACACTATACACTACACTCACTGTGTACCTGCACATACACAAACCAACAAACTATACACTACACTCGCTGTGTACCTGCACATACACAAACCAACACACTATACACTACACTCACTGTGTACCTGCACATACACAAACCAACACACTATACACTACACTCACTGTGTACCTGCACATACACAAACCAACACACTATACACTACACTCACTGTGTACCTGCACATACACAAACCAACAAACTATACACTACACTCACTGTGTACCTGCACATACACAAACCAACACACTATACACTACACTCACTGTGTACCTGCACATACACAAACCAACACACTATACACTACACTCGCTGTGTACCTGCACATACACACACCAACAAACTATACACTACACTCACTGTGTACCTGCACATACACACACCAACAAACTATACACTACACTCACTGTGTACCTGCACATACACAAACCAACACACTATACACTACACTCGCTGTGTACCTGCACATACACACACCAGCAAACTATACACTACACTCACTGTGTACCTGCACATACACACACCAACACACTATACACTACACTCACTGTGTACCTCCACATACACACACTGAGTTAGCCAACAAACAAACTATACACTGCACTTATTGTGTACTTGCACATACACATTAAACTAACCAACAAAACCGCACACACATCACAAACCTGCGTAAACCCAGCATATTGACAGACAGGCACATTTCTGTTCTTTTGGCTGAAATTGTTGAAATGAAACAATGATTATGAGGTTAAAGTACAGACTGACTTTAATTTGACGTTATTTATGTACATCTACATCGGGTGATCCATGAAGGAATCACATCCCTTTTTATACATATTCCCTCCATTTTAGGTGACCAAAAGTAATTGGACAGTTGGCTTCTTGGCTTTTTCTGATTAGTCAGGTTTATTCAATCGCTTCCTTAGTGCATGTTTAAAAAAGCTGCACTAAGGAAGTATGGCAGCCATACATGCCCAAACTATAACAGCCCCACCACCATGTTGGAGGGACTAAAAACTGATGCAATTCATATATGATCACCCAATATGGATATAAAAACACTCTTTAACAAATTAAAGGTGACAGTCTGCACTTAAACTTCATATTCATTGTTTCATTTCAAATCCAATGTGCTGGAGCACAGCAAAAGAACAGAAATTATACCACTGTCCAAATACAGACACATAGACACACAGACACAGACACACCCACACCCACACCCACACACACACACACACACACACACTCCCACACACAAACACACTGACCTGTCCACGCCACCCAGCAGAGAGCAGAGGTCAGCACTCAGCACTGCAGGCAGCATGTCGTAGCGTCGGTCAGCCAGGTAGTACGTGGTGGACCTGAGAGACGAGACCAGCTTTACTGAAACCTGGCAGTTTGTGTCTGCCACTCCATCTTAGCTCCACTCTCTTCTCTAATCGCACTCCCCTCTACCCACTCTTCAGAAAAGCGGACTAAAATTATTCCAGAGTGATGTCAAAGACGGATATCAAATCATAGAAAAGCATTTGGTTGCACTGTATTTCTCTCTCCTTAATCCAGCTGTCTGCTCTCCCCTTGTCTTTTTTTCCTCTCGCCACGTTCTCTCCATTTCTGCCCTCCCTCTCTTATTTCAATTCCCTCTTTCCCCACTTTCCCTCCTCCCCCCCCCATGTACTTCTACATTTACACTTAAGCATTTAGCAGACAGTAGCAGCATCTGAAGAGACTGAAGAAAAAGTGCACAAAAAGAGCTGAGTCTATACCAGTGATCCAACCAACAGAATTAGACAATATATAAAAACACAACATGACTTTAAAGGCCCACATGCATCAGTGCTCTCTTCTTGGTTTTAGTATCTAAACTGCAAAGAGTAGTTTAGAGCAGTTTTTAATTTTTAAGTCCCTATCCCGCCCCAGAGCCGGATTCCCCCTCAGCTCTCTGTGTTAACATGCACAGTGGTGGAAGTGTAGCTTAAGTGGAGATAACAATAGTGAAGGAGTGGAATTAAGGATCAAGATCACAGGCAAATAACTAACAACTAACTAATTTAGAAGATCAACAGGGTTCACAAAAGATGGTGAAAGGATTTTGGCTTGGTCTGAAAGAGGGAGATTACATGGGCTCAGAGGTTCATATTTAGCAACGTCATCTGATAATTATGCAAAAACACACAACACATGGAAAATAGTTTTATGAACAGCTTTGGAAAATAGTAGTTAGATTCGGAAATATGCATACTTTTGCAAAATTGCAGTATGGAACACAGATCAAAGGCTCCAGGATGATATGAAAAGCTCAAAAACACGTAAGTGGGCCTTTAAGTGCTGTAGCGAATGCACTCCCCTCCCCTCTCTCTCCCCTCCTGCCTCACCTGGCCCGGGCCTCCAGGTCAGTCAGCGAGCCCTCGCTGATGAAGTGCGTGACGTCGGCGATGTGCACGCCCAGCTCCAGCAGCTCGGCGCCGGGCAGCCTGCGCACGGACAGGGTGTCATCCACGTCCTCGCAGCCTTTGGGGTCGATGCTGAACACCAGGTGAGACTCCCTCAGGTCCCTCCTCACCTCCGCCTGCTCCGCCTCCACCTGCCAGGGGCTCTCCGCGGAGTTCACCGGCATCTCCCGCAACTGTAGCGCGCAGACACGCGCAAGCACGTACATATGCACACATACGCGTCAATGCACCGCAATGGCATTGCACGTTTGTCACAATGCACTGATTGAAAATTACACAGACTGCCTCACACAAACAGACAGACAGACAGGCACACACACACACACACACACACACCTGTGCTTCGGAGAAGGGTGCTACGTGGATGCTGTTCTCTGTGAGGATTGTGTGGACCTCGGTCTCCAGCTCTCCGGCCCTGCCCAGCACCCTCACAAAATGTCCGTTTGGGTAGAGAGACGTGCTCTCCCAGGAGTCCAGCCTCACGATGGCTCTGTGACCCTGCAGAGGTGGGAGCACAGGTCACATACACACAGAACACAGGTCACAAGCACAGACAACAAGCACTACACAACCTGCACACTGGACAGGGCAGGGACACAGCAGTTTGTGTGTGTGTGTGCGTGTGCGCGTTTGTGTGCGTGTGTGTGCGCGTGTGCGTTTGTGTGCGTGTGTGTGTGTGTGTGTGCGTTTGTGCGTGTGTGCGTGTGTGTGCGCGTGTGTGTTTGTGTGTGTGCGTGTGTGTGTGTGTGTGTGTACCTGCAGGGTCTCGGCCTGTTGCGTGCTGATGCGTATCCTGGGCAGGCGGTAGTCCCAGGGCGTGACCAGGATGCGCTGGGAGCCGTGGCTCTGAGACTGCACCTCCTCCCACAGCGGAAACGTCACCACGTAATCCCGCCAATTACGCTGCAGGATCCCCACCACCCTGCCTGGAGAGGGGGAGAGGGTCACGACTCTGGTGAACCCGTTCACATCATACCAACATCTGTACATAGGCAGTCTGTGCAGGAAAATATGTCAACCTCTCTCTGAAGATATTGGATGCTGAAATAAAATCCAAGTCATTTATTGAATTATACGGTTCTAAAAGCGTTCTGAGTGGTTTTGAGATATTGGGCAGGTATATGTACTTTAGCCTACTGGCTAAAGTATATGACCCGATATGTTACATTACAACAGTGGTATGCAGAAGAGCATCTCTGAACACACAACGCATGAAATGCATAAGTGGATAGACTACAGCAGCTGTAGGTCTAATAAAAAATAGGTCTAATAAATATCTAATAAAAGTGCATATTGCTTCAAAGATACCAAAGCGGATGTGCTCCAAGCAGATACAACCTTTTAAATTTTACATTTTATACTTTCAAACCGTATTCTGGTGTAAAAGTTCAGACATATATTTAGTGCCCTATAAACAACACATTTATGACCCCAAGTTATTTTTCTCAAAAATGTTAGATACCTTGTTATAACCTTATACTTCTAAGGTCTCGTAAGGGTTCTACACTGCTCCCGGTTTTGGAGTATTTGCTCCTCAAAACTATGACGTGTTAAATGGAAAAATAATTTCAGAGCAATTGGGATGCATTAGTGTGCTCCTAAACTATGGAACACATGCGCTCCTGGGGAAAATGCTTGTGTAGAACCCTGCAGTGTGGGCTACAGCGAAACTCAATGGCACCATCTGCTGGTCATCCTAATAACTTCTTGCTTCTTTCTCCATATTCAAATAATCATTGAGCACTTAAAGCAGGGGTGCCTTATCATGTGCCACAGTCACTACACCAGCTGATTTCACTACTTATTACCCTCCTTTTTTGTTGAAGGTGTGTTAATTAGTGAAATCAGCTGGTGTGGTGATAGGTTGGAATGAAAACCTCCATACAGCCTTACATGGCACATGATTGGGCACCCCAGCCTTATATACCCCTGAAACTGTCCATGCACTTTCAGCAGCCTGTTGTCAGTAGTGCTTAACACCAGGGCTTGTGTATCAGGACCGGGCCATTGCAGAGCCTGACTGTGGCTGGCACCCCTTTAACAACTGTTGATGAATATGATTGAGCATTCCAAATTTGTGAGAAATAAGGGGGAGAAGAATTTGAAAAGCTGAAGTACTGAAGGATGAATATAACACTGGATGTGGAGACAATGTTGGAAAACCATAGCAAAGACCGCTAGAGTCTGCACCTGATCGACCCCACCTGCTGAGCAATAAACGCACCTGTCACAGGATCATTAGAGCAGTGATGATTATAATGATAATGGCGATGATGATATTTATGGAAATAAGGAAGATGATTATAGTAATAGTCGTCATGATGATGGTGACATGCATGAATTACAGACCTGGGTCAAATACAAAATTGTTTTGGATTCAAATACTTTTGAGGTGCAATTGAGGCAAACCAAAAGAATGAGATGGCGGGGTTTGCACTTTTTGAGAGGATTTCATTGGTTCTAATACACCAGACAAGTCCAGTAAAGTGTAGAAAAGTATTTGAATCCAAAACAGTTCTGTATTTGACCCAGGTCTGATGACACTGGTCCCTCAATACAGCAGTAATGAAAGTGATGATGATGATGATGATGATGATGATGATGATGATAATAGTATGTACAATGATTATTGGTAAAAATGGTAAAAATAATGGCACCGTTTTTGCATGATTATCAGATGACGTTGCAAAATGCTGACCACAGGAGGCACTGGGGGAGGGGAATTGGGTACTGGGGGCTAAGGCCTAAAAAAACCTACATCACTACTGCTCTCTGCAAATGTTTTGTGGGTGTTTTAGATACTAAAACCAGGACGTGAACACTGATGCGTGTGGTATAGTATAAGCACTCGTATAGTCGGACGGTAGTGTACCAGTGGGCATGGGCAGGCTCTGAGGCTCCTCCCCCGTCCGGTCCTCGGCCTCGCCCTCCGTTAACGCCGTGTTGCGCCCGCGCCAGTCCCCCTTCGGCAGCAGCTCCACCACCACCACGTCCCCGTGCACCGCGCGATTCCGCAGCTTACCGCCACACACCAGCACATCGCTGTTCAGCTCTGACACCGCAGGGAGACAGGGGGCAGGGGTCAGAGCCCGCCGGCACGGTCAACCTGCGCTCACATCGTCCTGGAAGACCGCAAGACCACGCACCTGTGCACTTGTTTGTCGAGCCCTCAACCCGAACAAAGGCTTCAAGCTGTGCTCTGTGCTTGTTCACATTGAGGGTGCCCTAAAACACGAGAGACAGAGAGAGATGGAGAGAGGAAGAGAGGGGGGGTAGAGAAAGAGGAAAGGTGGAAGAAAGCATCAAAGTGGAAAAAGAGAGAAAGCAAAAGAAAGACACGATAAACTTCCACACCACACCTGAAATACCTTCCAAATGTGCCTATTCACACCCCTTTACTCCACCCACCCCTGTGCCCTCCATGCCACACGCTCACCAGGACATAGCCGGGAGACAGAGAGAGAGACTGCAGTTACACAGGTCCTCCTGCAGCCGGGAGACAGGGAGACTGACTCACCTGGACGTAGCGGCCCGATTTGATGCCTGCCTCCAGCACCTCCAGGGGGAGGTGCTCAGTGTACTGCCGCTCCTGGCCCTCACTCTCCCGCTCCTGCAGCGCCTGAGAGATGGAGCCGTGCAGCTCCCGCGCAGCCTGCAGGTCCGGCCAGAAACTCTGCAGGTAGTCCTGCAGTAAGGAGACAGAGAGACTGCAGTTACACAGGTACTCCTGCAGTAAGGAGACAGAGAGACTGCAGTTACACAGGTAGTCCTGCAGTAAGGAGACAGAGAGACTGCAGTTACACAGGTAGTCCTGCAGTACGGAGACAGAGAGACTGCAGTTACACAGGTACTCCTGCAGTAAGGAGACAGAGAGACTGCAGTTACACAGGTAGTCCTGCAGTACGGAGACAGAGAGTGCAGTTACACAGGTACTCCTGCAGTACGGAGACAGAGAGAGACAGAGAGACTGCAGTTACACAGGTACTCCTGCAGTACGGAGACAGAGAGACTGCAGTTACACAGGTACTCCTGCAGTACGGAGACAGAGAGACTGCAGTTACACAGGTACTACTGCAGTACGGAGACAGAGAGACTGCAGTTACACAGGTACTCCTGCAGTACAGAGACAGAGAGACTGCAGTTACACAGGTACTCCTGCAGTATGGAGACAGAGAGTGCAGTTACTCAGGTACTCCTGCAGTACGGAGACAGAGAGACTGCAGTTACACAGGTACTCCTGCAGTACGGAGACAGAGAGACTGCAGTTACACAGGTACTCCTGCAGTACGGAGACAGAGAGAGACAGAGAGACTGCAGTTACACAGGTAGTCCTGCAGTACGGAGACAGAGAGACTGCAGTTACACAGGTACTCCTGCAGTACGGAGATAGAGAGACTGCAGTTACACAGGTAGTCCTGCAGTACGGAGACAGAGAGACTGCAGTTACACAGGTAGTCCTGCAGTATGGAGACAGAGAGACTGCAGTTACACAGGTAGTCCTGCTGTACGGAGACAGAGAGACTGCAGTTACACAGGTAGTCCTGCAGTACGGAGACAGAGAGACTGCAGTTACACAGGTACTCCTGCAGTACGGAGACAGAGAGACTGCAGTTACACAGGTACTCCTGCAGTACGGAGACAGAGAGAGACAGAGAGACTGCAGTTACACAGGTACTCCTGCAGTACGGAGACAGAGAGACTGCAGTTACACAGGTACTCCTGCAGTACGGAGACAGAGAGACTGCAGTTACACAGGTACTCCTGCAGTACGGAGACAGAGAGACTGCAGTTACACAGGTACTCCTGCAGTACGGAGACAGAGAGACTGCAGTTACACAGGTACTCCTGCAGTACGGAGACAGAGAGAGACAGGGAGACTGCAGTTACACAGGTACTCCTGCAGTACGGAGACAGAGAGACTGCAGTTACACAGGTACTCCTGCAGTACGGAGACAGAGAGACTGCAGTTACACAGGTACTCCTGCAGTACGGAGACAGAGAGACTGCAGTTACACAGGTACTCCTGCAGTACGGAGACAGAGAGACTGCAGTTACACAGGTACTTCTACAGTATAGACACAGAGAGAGACTGCAGATACATCAGTACTCCTACAGTATGGAGACAGAGAGACTGCAGAGTCTCAATCTCATATTGTGGAGTACAGAACCAAATAAATAAATGATGGGTCCTAAATATTATGTGTGCCTGGGTGGAGATGACATAGACCCCAGCGTTTGGATTGTGTGTCTGGGTGGAGATGACATAGTCCCCAGCGTTTGGATTGTGTGCCTGGGTGGAGATGACATAGTCCCCAGCGTTTGGATTGTGTACCTGGGTGGAGATGACATAGACCCCAGCATTCAGGCTGCTGTACTCTCCAACAGCTGCAGCGTCCTCGGTAATCATCACAACTGGCTTCAGCCCGGCGAGGTGGTCAAAGTACCACACAGCTGCATGATACACACACCTGCAACAAACACACGTGCATCACACACCTACACCATACATGTATACATACACATTACACACCCCTTCCTCGATCATGGCCTTGCTGTGGCAGAAGGGCTGGCAAGGTTTTATGATCCCCAGAGGTCTCAGGCGAACATGAGCCAAAGTGAAAATGAAAGCATATTCAGTTTACCCTGCCTGGAACAGGGTTACTAAGACCCATCCCTGGCGCCAGGCACAGGGGTAGTGTCCACAGGCCAGTGCCTGGTGGCCAGGCAGCCCACGTACCTCCTTTTGGCCTTCAAACTTTGTTCTTGCCACCACTCAGACACAAAAGAACCTTGTCTCGTCTGTCCATGAGACTGTTTCCCAGAACTCTGCAGGCTCTTTTAGTTCCATCTTAGCAAACTTTCACCCGTTCTATTTGTGAAGTCGTCAGCAGACAGTAGTCACCGACACACCTCTTCTGATCTGTCATACAGATGCCCTTTGAGATTACTGAGCTCAGCAGTGCTCTCTTTCTTCATAATGATGTTTCAAACAGTTGATTTTTGGTAAGCCTAAGGTTTGGCCTATGGCTCTCACAGTTTTTTTCTTATTCCTCAGCCTCAAATTGGCGTCCTTGACTTTCCTTCACAACTCCGATCCTCACTTTGACAAACGGCAATAGCAAACTCCAAAGACAATCGAATTGGGTGCCCAAGAATCAAGACCAGATACTGAAAGCTCTCTTAAACCTGCACTAAGGAAGCAATTAAACACACCTGACTAATTAGAGGCACCAGTGAGAGCATTCAGGAGACGCACTCACTGACCTGGTCTGCCACTTGTCCTGGGCCTCGCCCTTCTCCCTGGGGCAGTAGGCGTACTGCTGGAACTCATTGCAGAAGAGCACGCACTCGTGCCGAGGGTCCTTCAGCAGACTGCGCAGCCGGTTATACTGCCTGCGCAAAAACACAAACCACTTCAAATCCAACACACAGTCAGTGTCTGTATCACACAGACTCACACGGTTAATGCAGACACATACCCACACACACACGCACATACAGACATACACACATATACACACACACACACACACGCACACACGCACACACGCACACACACACACACGCACATACATACAAGCACACACACACACATACATACATACATACATACATACATACATATACACACACACACACACGTGCGCACACGCACATACACACACACACACACACACACACACACACACGCGAGCAGACACACAAACACACACAGTGATCGAATACAGACGGGCAATACTGCCAACATGGGTACTCAATCTTTAGGGCAGGGTAGTGTAAAAATGGCCGACACATTCTGTGATTTCATGCTAACTTCTGCTCTTAATTAAGTAACCGCATTAATTTGTGATTCATTACCTACACATACAGCTAGAGACTGCACCTGCATCGCTGCTGAAAATGTTTTATTCCAGTTCAATATACTGTAGGCGTGAACCAACAGAATAATTGGTCAGCACTAAAACCAAGCACACACACCAGTCCTGCAGGAGTGGAGTTACCTGGAGGGGTCCTTTAAAGGACAAAAAGATTTACACGACTGAAGTACACATGACGCACTGCAACAGCGTCCATCCTTCACCTTAACGACAAGCGCTTTGTCAGAAACAAAAAAAAAAAACCTGTTTCACACAGCAGGAGAGGAAAGAAAAAGAAAAAAAGGAAAGAAGTGGCATCCCTTACTCAGCGGTTTCTCCCAGGATCCCCCCGTGTGTGATGCAGGGAATGAGGTGCAGTAATTACCAGCGCAGAGAGAGAGCCGTCAGCGAGCTCAGCCCCAGACACCCCCTCAGTTTGCCCAAACCAAGACCCCCCCAAAGCATTAATGATGCCACAATGTCCATGTAAGCACAAAATATATAAAAAATTAATTTCAATAAATAAAAATCCCCAGACAAGCGGGAGTACACCTCCCGCAGTGCTGGGACTCACTTTTACGCTCTTCATCATATTTGTCCGGATTAATATTTATGGAATAATTCATAACGTATAATGAGCGGGGGGGGGGGGGGGGGGGGGGTTGCCTCTCTTGCTGAGCTCGATAAGGGAGGGGTGAAGGATAAAGGAATATTCAAACCATTTTCTCATCCCCCCCCTCCTTCTCTCTCTCTGTCATCAGATGGGACAGCCTCTGTTCTGCTTGATCAGCACAAAGCGTCGTAATGAGTCTCCAGCGTTCCACGGGCGAGGAACGCGCACCGCTCTCCCCTCTGACATGGCCTGGCCTCCCGTAATGCAGTCCAGTGCGCAAAGGGTCCGCTCCACACTGCAGGTCGCTATTGATGACACAGCGACTTTCTGTGTGACACTGTTATAGCTGCTCCCCACGGTGGTCTGCTAATTCCTGCATCCCCCTCCCCTCCCATGATTCAACATGCGACTGGGGGGGTTGTTAGTGTGTTGGCATTACAGCTCAGGTATACCCCCGATGGCTGCTGATGTCAATAACATCCTGATGCTTCTCTTTGTGATGAAGAAGTGCAGCAGAACAACAGAGAAGGGACAATGGGTCTTAGCCGACCACAAAATAGGTGGAGCTTCCTATGTACCGTCTATCTCTCAATCTTGTGAATTAACCAAAAGACTCTACTGCAGATCGCTATGATTGATTTCAGTTGCCCAGTTGCTCATGTTGCTGGCCGTTGCTCAGCTTCATAGAAAATGAATGGACTTCCGGCAACCGTTGACCAAAACACTCATTGTGTGAACAGGGGGATTGAAATCTGAGTTGCTGATAAGCCATGAGCGAACCACGTTTTGGTTGCAGCGTGGTCATGGTTCTAGTTTACATTGAGCAGAGGCCTCTTATCAAAAGTTAATTACAATATGCATACAAAAAGGTATTCGGAGTAGAAGCAATACTGAGTTTTCAGTATAACAACCAACGAGTGTCAATATGCAAAAAAATTACATAATGTGCAGCCTCACAGTAGTACAAGAGCGATTTTGAATATATAGTGCAATAAGTAGCATAGTGTAGGACTCCTTAATTAACCAGACGGCTTCACTGGGATTAACCGGAAGTAAGGGAAGCTGGAGCACACAGAGCTCAGAACAGAAGACACTTATGAGGAACAGGAGACTGATGTCTCGATGTTTACGGCTAAGGCACATGACTGGGACCCGGAAGGTTGGTTGTTCAAGCCCCATGATAAGATCCGCACAGCTGTTGGGCCCTTGAGCAAGGGCCTTAATCCCACAATTCCAGTAGGGAGACTACGGCTTAGTATAATCAACTGTAAGTCGCTTTGGATAAAAGCGTCAGCTAAATAGAAAATAACTATTATTATTATTATCTTCATTAGAGTCAAAATGCACTGATGTTAAATGTGGTTGGGGATTAGAATTAGATTAGAATTATCAGACACCTGCTGGGGATTCACTAAGGAGTGTTTGGGAGTGGAGGTCTGTACCTGCGTCCGCGACTATGCTGCACTGCCTGGCAGGCCGTCTGCGTGAACACAACCCCCCGCAACTCCCTGAACTCCAAGACCTCCAGGAAGTCCCGGACAACTCCTGCATCAGGCACGACGTAGTGCGTCAGATCTTCCGACAGGATCTTCCCTTCTGCGGAAAACATACATAAGGCTGACTGAACAAAAAACTTTAGCATGGCTAACCATTTCAATTACAATACAATCATCGGTGAGGAAGACTGGTGTCCAACAATGTAGCTGATTCTAAGAAATTTTGGCCAGTGTTATATTATAGGTGATTGGTGGAGTAAGCTCGAAACCCCACCTCCAACTGGTTGCCCACTTACATAAGACCATGACTAGACATAAGAGGCAGTTATTTTTGCCATTGATCACCTCCTTGGGAAATGGGCAAACTTAACTCACATTAGTGTTGACCTAAAGCTCATGAGGTTATGACTGTGATTAGTGTGGCAACCTAAAACCGAAATTATTGATATTCATTTGAAGACGTCATTTTACAGAAAGACACATAGCACGTATACAACGGAGCACTAAGACTCAAACCCAGGTTCTTGGGCTCCTGCTGAAGAAACCAATTATAAGAAGCCGAATATCACTTGTTACCAGGTACCATAGACTTGTGCCGGAACTAAAATGTTCTGTACAACAATCTGTACAACCAAATGTATTGTCATATTCCCTAACCACAAACTTCCCAACACAACATAACATCTATGAATAATCTGTAGTACATTAATATCGCTAGCTAGGTTCTGTCAATTTATAGTAGGTAAACGTAACAGTCAGCTTAACAATGGCATGCGTACAAAAACACGATCAGTTGTTTTCAGTTATGTAGGCTGTAAGGCAGGGGAACACATCCGAAGGTGAAATATATTTAAATGTTGACACGAGATTAGTTCTCTCCGTGTTCCTAAACTGCATGGCTAGCTACCTAGTTACCTGCACAGCTACAGGCAATACGTTAGCTAGCTAGTTAACATACAGTGTAACTAGTTCTACAATGCAATCAAAAAAGTGCCTCACTGTTGTTGTTATTTCTGTGACCTTAACTTACAGTACTATTTCGTTAGGTTGCCAGAGTATGCAAACTATTGCATTATCTATTCGTTTATATTTTACAAAACGTTTAATTTACCGTTGGCGCAATCCCCTTGACAGAGAGCGCTGAAACATGGTATGTGTTCTCTCAAATAGTGCTCTCGCACTACCCGAACCTTCCGGCCACGCGAACTCTTGAGGTGCAGAATCTTTTCGGTCTTAATCATTTTCGTTGTTGTGTAAAATTATACAAAATGAAATTCCAATAAAGTCATGTTATTGTTTGTAAGACAACCAATTCAACAAGTAAACATGACAGAAGAAAACACGTCCACCCCCTTGACCAGGAAGCACTGCAACGCTGCACAAACGCGGGCGCTGATCCTTACGTCACAGGAAATCATTCATGTTGAGCGAAATCCAAAACACTCATCAACATCATTGATCATTTTATCTATGCCTTGGCATAGCCTATATGAGAAATTTAGATCCGTGCCCAGTGTACAGTAAGTGGCTTTATCTCTGTGTACTGTTCATTTAAACGGCAAGTATCAAAGATAATAGCCTAATCGTATCCAACCCAAAGGTGACATGGGAAATTGAGTCCCTAGGTTACATTGAGGAATACATTATTAGTGATAAAACAGGCTACAATAGCATAGCTTTGTTATTAACGATACTATTGAAACATTAAAAGCAATTTAACAATTCGGAAATTTTAAGATAGAATGTAAAACTGCGAAGACGCACAGCCTAGTAAACGAAATCTGACACAACAGAATAATTATACATAAGTATCGGCTACATTAAAAAAGAAACAAAAAACAGAAAATGAGCACTAACGAAATAGTGCGTTTTCACTTTAAGAAATATATGGACATCATCGGCTAAATCATAGTGGATTGGAAAGTCGTGACAGAGTGAAACAGCATTATATTTTTTAAGGACTTGTCCAAAGTAGACAATGTGCTATATTAAAGCTGTAATTATTATTTTTGGAACTGGACCATCACTATACATCTGATGAGAACACAGAATAGCCTATGTTTGTAGAAAACTCCATTAATAGCCTAGACTCTGAAACTGATGATAAGTGGGATCTTGTTCATTTTTAGGTAATGTAAATAGTTTTATTTTTACTGATTCGAAAGAATTGCCCACATTTACTTAACCGTGTAGGCTATACCATAGCTACAGACATAGGCTACTGTGTAGGTATACAGTGCAAAGTTATATTTATTTGGCAGGTCGTATTTACAAGATGGGTGGACATTTGCATTATATTCTACCAATATTAGGAAATTAGATTATGAATAGCCTAACTCAAGGAAAATAAACATTTAGCCTAGCTACCCAAACCAATGCGACCTCATATGTAGGCTAGAGATTATTAATTTTTATGACAACAATTTTTATACAATACTTTAATATTGGCAATTTATGTGGGCACGTTGTTCTTTACGTCAGAACGTCCAAGGTACACTACCTTCATATTTTTCCAAACCAGATGCACAGAGACGATAGGCAGGGTAGGCAACACAGGCGGTGTATCGCGTCCCTTTTAATGTGACAACATAAGCACGGGCTCCTATGACGTCATGCCCGTTTAAAATGGGCCGCGCACCTGTCAGGCAGCAGAGAAGATGCAGAGTGAGACGAGGATGTAACTTAACGCTTGCGCGCTGTGGACAGTGCACATTCCAGCGGACAAAGAAAACATTTCTCGTTTTCAAACAAGTTTTTTTAAATATCGCAATAATAAGTTGCACATACAAATGTTATAGGAGCGGTAACACGCCAGTCGTTCAGTGGACGCTTCCCTTAAAGTCTACATTGCAATTTCAATAGCAAGGAACATAGGCTACCGTAATAAGCATCCTTAGAAAAGGTACGTTCATTTTAATACATGTTTACGATATTCTGGTGTGAACTGGTCCGTATGTCTTCATTCGAATTCTGGACGTTTTCCTGTCCTGAATAAGTTTGGCAGATTTGTTAACAAGCGCGCCCACCGGTGAGCGAATCGCTGGATGCGCTTGCTGACAAATCCGCCGGGTTTATCCATTGTATAGAATGCATCACGAGCCCCAAATGTTTCGGACACGTGCAAATGAAGAAATTGGCTTATGTTGTGGCTGCTGAATGCGACAGAGGCTTCTGTTTTGTAGCAAGTGCGTATATACAATTTCTAGCCTATACTGATTAAGCGAAGTTGTCATTCTAGTTGTCTCGTTCAGAACACCTAGGTTAAGTCAATAATGTTGTAGCTACATTGGCGTAGCGTATGCTTCTCCTCAAATGCTTGCAAATGCTTTAGATTTTTCTGCTAAGAGTATTCTTCTTATTGTTTTGAATCCTTTTGGAATCCATAATAAGAAAATAAGTTATGTTTAATAAAACGGGGTTATTGTTCGGTTCAAGCGATGATAATCGACGTGATATTGGGAACCCGCGGAATAGATGGGCTAGCTTATATTATAGGTTATATTATTGATATTAATAAACTATGGAACATAAAAACGTGACTGTTGGCAGTATTAATTAGCAACAATCACGTAATATTTAACTCTCGCTTTGGTATGTAGCCTATAGGCAGATGTATATAAGCAGTAAACTTCCATTTTTTAGTAGCCTATACATTTCCTGAGTCTTACAGTTTGTCCGTTTCACGGTCACCTCTGTCTTAATTTGGTGGAAGGCGAGAGCACAGATGTTTAAGCCTAACAAATGAGCGAATTTGTCCTCTGTGTCCTGAATTGATTATGTAAGTTGTTAATTAATTAAAAGTGGTTCCCCTGCTCTGATCTAATGTCCTTCATTAACCGTAGAAAGGGTCGTGCATATCGAAACATTTTGTCAATGAATGCGGCATTGTTCATCTTAAAATTGTAGTTTGTCGCTGGCAGTATTTTAGCCCTACACAGTAATTGTCCAGTGTTAATTCAACTCTCAATAACAGATTATGTGAGTCCAATAGGGGCCATTGGTAGGCCTTCTCGGAAATAGTTTATTTAACACTGAACATTTTACTGTTAGTCATAATATGTTCTGATTGTCCACAACTGATGGCAGTGACTGATGTGCGCGTCCATTCTGACTAAAAGTAGAACCGGAGACTTGTAACATTAACTGTAGCGCTCACTGTGACATCTTATCTCTATGTCTGATAAAGACCTGACTGTCTAAATCAATTGTCATTCATCATTGAATCTATTTTGGAAGTTTTCAGCTTCTCTTATCCAATGGGAATATTTTGATTTTCTCAAGAGATCAATTGAGTGCAGACTTGAGTGTAGTCACTACTTAGTCCCAAACGACGTTTATTTAAAGCTAGCAAGAGTTCGCAAGTGGCCACAGAGACTATTTAAAACAAGGCATAATAGAGCAGTGATTAAGGTAGGACTAAAGTAACTACCAAATACAAGTATCTAATATCTCTGTCCACTTGCGTTGAGTTCGTTTGACCGATTCATCACGGGCATGCAGCTCGTTCTTTCTTGCAAAGCAAAATTTACAAACTTGACTGACTGTTCAAGGCCAACAGCACCCCGTTGATCTGAAAACGATAGTAGTTTGTTGACGTTGATTGAATTGGACAGGAGGTTCACCGTTATCTCTGATAAGGTCAATGGCTGCCCTTCAAGACTCAGCTGAGGGAGGGGGAAGGAACAGAATCACTATTGATCGTCTTGTATTAGAAGTCATTCTGCCAAGGTTTCGCATTGGTGAATGCGAGCTGCGACACTTGGACCACTAGGTGGAGACATAGAGCAAGCAACCAACATGTTTTATTAGGTGAAATATGCAAGGGCATAGATTACCGCAAGTCGGCAAGGTCTATTTTCATAAATTAGACGTCAAATGTTTTTCTGGAGATTAAAACCAAGACATAAGAGCGAAAATGAGATTGGAAGGATCCGGGGCCTATCGTGATCTCTCTAAGATCTTTAAAAACTATTTTCAGTTACTTTTATTAAGAAGGATTTAATTATAACGAAAAGCACTGTGAAATTACATCAAATTATTTACTGCTCCGTTTTGAAAAGACTAAATGTGATTGAGTGAGAAACATTGAGACGCACAGGGGCTCAGCATTAGTGTGAATCGTATACCGTGTGAGGGACAGAAAAAGTACCAAAAATCTATTTTAATTTAGAGGAAGCTTAGGTATGGAAAGTTATATATGTATAGATGGGCCTACGATACATTTAAGTTTCAAAAAAGTGCAATTATTTGCTCATTTGCTTTCATTGCAATTCACAACAAATTGAAATATTGAATTCCCTTTTACTCGTGGTTTACTTTCTCCTTGTAATCAATAGTGCTTTTATTACTACCATTCAGTATGTTAATAAATGCATGCTAATAAAGCCCGTGGCAAAGATATTGAGACACCTGCTCATTAGTTTGCATAGGCTGTCATGTCAAGGGTGGGTTTATTCATTATTATCCATCCTGGATTTACTGATGGTCCTATATCCTCCATCAGTCAATCAATCAATGAATCAGTCAACAAATCAATCAATTCACCCACTAATCAATCCTTGTTTTGTATAATGACATCTACAAAAAAACTGTAACACAATACTTAACAATATGCCTTGTGACTTAAATTATTTTTCAGACAGTGGATCGAGAACAACAGGACTTGGGTAGGGTATAGATTTGGATTGCTGGGGACAAGCTTTGAGTGAGAAGTTGAATTCAGATTTTTATCTGCCAGTCCACTTCAGTGTCTCAGGCAGGGAGCGTGGTGGTTGTGTGTGCTGCTCAACATGTAGGAGACACGGGGAGACGTGCCGCCTCTCTCAGGTTTAACAAAAGGGTGGGAGCCGTCCTCTCCCAACTGGTGGCCCTGTCCCGAGTGAAGAAGCAACACAGGTCCCGTTGGTTCCCTGGCATATTTTTAAAAACTCTACACACAACCCCCTTAAATCCACAGTTGAGACAGAAGGTGGAATGAGGTAATCTAGCCCCTCCAGAGAATTCTCAGAGGAGTTCCTGACCCCCTGGGTGAATCAATCTGCTGTGTTAATTGCTCATTTTGCGAGGGTATTTACATTAGTCCTTTAGGATCAGCGTCCTGTCCTTGGCCAACTTGTCGAGACTGGTGGGAGGAGGAGCTCACCTGCCGCACTACTCGAAAGGGTGTGACCATTTAGCCTACCTGTCCTGCCACTCCTGAATGAATGTTCACCTGGAGGTCTTTACTCACTGTGCATTGCTCTGTAGCACTCCTGCTGTGGCTGGTCCACTGACAGTTGACCTCACAATGGAAAGGCTGATAATGTATTAAACCCATTGGACAAATTGATACATCTGAGAAACGACAGAAATGACAGAGATGTACGGCTGAGTTGTACAGAGGTGTTTATTCAGATTGTTACGATCAACAAAAACAACACAGGTTTAACATAACTGAACATACAATCCATATTTTTGATATAAGGTGTTTTTAGAGCATGTATGTAAAGAAAACAAAATGTGCACTTAGATGCAATTGTACACATGATACAGCCTGAAGTGTAATAAAAACGACGTGTAGGCTATTGAAGATTTAGGTACTTGAACCAGCATATGCCATGTGACAATATTCAGTGTTTTAATATCGGGTGTATATTATGAAGGGTCAAGAACATATTATAGCCTAATGTTTTTTCCGGTATTTATATTTCCGATCATATTTACAATTTATTGATATACACCATATAACGTTTTGCTATTTGTTCAGATTAAGTCTTTAATGTTTTGGCGCTTTTTTAAATTATTTTTTTAAATTGGCTTTCATTCTACCTGAGATATTGTCATGTCTGGTTGTTTCCTCAGTAATGAGATGGATGACTGTTGAGGTTTTACGCACTGTACTCTTTGCGGGACCAAAGGAACGGGCCCATTTCCTGTGTATTCGTGGAGAGTCGTTAGCTGCATTATAGCAATCTGTCACGGAGGCATTTGCCATAACCGCGCTCGGGCAATAGAGTAATGCAGCCTTTGTTTGCAATATGAGTACCGAGGCTTTTAAGCTGATTAAACGGCTTTCTCTTTTAAAAGATCTACATTATTCAGCTCGCATTTTAGTTTTCAAAATAATATAATGGCATATTCCCTCAAGACAGTCCCTTAAATCAATGCTACGGTACAAAATATTTTTTAATCTTTGAATATGCTAAACACGTTGCCGGGGCTGTTACGTTTTTTAGTGTTCGCTGTGCGTCAAGTGCGTGCTATCTGTCAAACGAGTGCCTGCTGTATGGTAATAGTGTGGTCTAAATAATTCAGGACCTGTAGATTTCTGAATATTTCAGTCCTTAACTATATATTACGTTTAGTTAAAAACATGAATTAGATAGCTAAGACGTGAGACGTGTGAGATTTCATTTCAATTGATTACAGCATGCCCTACATTAGATTTCTTATCAATTCGCTACTGTAAGAGCATACTGTCACAGAACGCACGTGAATTATGGATAGATTGCTTAAGCTATACCCTCTCGTGTATAATTCTATACCGTTCACTTTTTAATGAGATTTGAAGCTCGTGCTTTTCTTCTTAGATGAAATATTAACCTGCCCTGTTCTGCTGTTGCATTTTAGCGTGCGTGTGTGCGTGCGTGCGTGTGCGTGAAGGAGAGATGGGTTTAACTGTAAAATTCACCAGCCGTGATTAGGACTGCGGAACGTGAATTTTTCATGTTCAGTCTATAGTGGAGATGTTTTGATGTATCATAAATCACATACGTTGCAAATTTTGCACTCTGTGTCACTGACGGATGTTTTTGTGCCACTTTTGCTGGATTTACTTGCAATTAATCCCGTGAACATTCATAGTAAGATGATCCATGGCTTGATATTTTTAAAAATATATTAATATTTCAATTATTATTTTAATATTGAATCAGATAAGTAGCATAATGAACTCTCACTGTACTGAAGGTTTAACTTTTATTTTAGTCAGAAAATATGCTTCCATTTCAGAAACACTGAAATCCCATTCCATTTCTGAGAGGGCTGACTCAGGCCACCTCTGGAAGGGAATTTGAAGAAACTGTTACTTAGAATTATTTTCACTCAATCTCAATGTGCCAAGCTCAAAACTTTGCAAAATAAATTGCACTTTGAATTATTTATTGAGTAATAGGGTATAGGGACAGTTTGGGGCAGTTTTTGAGGCCAAATTTAGTAATCCTTGCTAAAATTCTCCACAAGGAATTGTATCGACTCGGGGTGGCTGAATCAACATTTTGACAAAGATCTATGTAATATTTCAATTGTTTTCAAACTGAAAGTATAGATTTATTTAGGCCAAACCACAGTGTAATTGAATCTTCCCCTCCCACTCAAGTTTTTTTTAATGAAAAGATGGAAATGTTGGCCTAGTCCTATGTGTTTAGACTCCTGCAATTATTTTGCTGTCCTATAAGAATGGATAGAGTAGAAATGTGCATTGTCTTCCCTCAATATCTTTCTCAAGCATATCTGCAACAGCACTTTTTGTTTGTAGGTTATGCCATGGTCTCAATTGTCTGCAGCTGGAAATGCTAACATTCATTTGGATCAATACATTTAATCACTTTTGTTTAATCAATGACAGCTGGCTGTAGAACACAGATATATGAATCTTTAGAGAACAGAATATAATATGTCTCTGGGATGTTCCCGGTTAATTAATAACACTGCATGTCTTATCTTGAATGATCATTTCTATCCTATGTAAATGTTTGAGGAATCATGTTTAGGATAGGACAAAATGTGATTGTTTGCAATAATGCAGCATGTGGTTATATTTTTTGAAGAGTGGAAAAAAACTTTTATTGTCTGAATTCAACATTTTTCGCAAGAATAAAAAGCTCTTCCAAAAAATATTTTCTTACCTTCTGTCAGAGTTTGGATACACTGATTATATTGAATATTTCATGTACAAATAATGAATTCTCAGTGATTATATTTAATACCCGAACTATGCTTCACTGTTAGTGCCTGCTTTTTCATGTAAAATCCTTTAATAGGTGAACACATTTCTAAAATAATAGCAACATTGACGAATAACAACAGCACAAGAAAAATCACACTATAATTGGAGCAAGATGATCTGGGCTGGCTTCACAAGTATGTTTTTTGAGGTTAGTAAAGCTAACCAATCACAACCGTGGACTAACTGTATACGGTTCTGTCTGCATTCTGAGAGGTTTTATGATTTTGAGCTTCAAAGACACCAAAGTGAATGAAGCAGATAGGAAACACTATATCTTTCATTTTTCAATATATTTATAACATGACATTACATTACATCATAGTGACACTAACACATTTGTCACTCAAAATGTCAGTTAGAACCTTAGAATTCAAAGGTCTCACGATGTTAAAGAAAGTCAAAAGGAACACAATGGTATAAAATGAGAAAAGAGTCCATTAGAGCCAAGAGCCCTGAGCCCCAAGCATATCCACTTCATTTACAGGAGCACAAAGGAAGGAGCATAAAAGACTCTTCAGCGATGCATTCAGGATTGGCAGGACAGGGTGTACCAATAAAGTGCACACTCGCATGCACACACACATGCGCACGCACTTTACAATTTACATTTTAGGCACTCAGCCGGTGCTCTTATCCAGAAAAATGTACACAGCCTGCCTTCTTTGCATACGATCCATTTAAACAGCAGGGTATTGACTGAAGCAATGCGGGTTGAGTACCATACTCAAGGGTCTAACAGCAGGGCCCCACCTGGGAATAGACCTTATTCACCTCAGGAGTTACCGGCTCAATTCCCTGTCCATTATATTACACTGCTGCCCCTTGCATGTGCACCTACATACAGCACATTACACACATACTTAATGTCTGTGTATACACACACATACTCATTCATAAATTACGCAGAATCACATGTACACGCAGTACAGTACACAAACACATTATATACACTTATGTGCACTTCATAATCCTGGGACATGGGGTAAACATAGCCGGTCAGACAAGTCATTCAGCTGAGCTGAGAGGGGCTTTTAGTGACTGCCGATGGTTGGGGACATCCACCCCCATTAAAGAGGCCTGGTGTTTTTGTGTTTGGTCACAGAGGCATGAATTACGGCCCAGTTATGCCATCGCTGCCCTTAAAGTGTGCCTGCCGGCGACCCAGTTACTGCTGGGGACTTCTCCTCGAAAGAGTACTGAATTCTAACTGCCCACTGGACGCACTCTAACAGCCTCTTCCTCTGGAGGAACTGCCCTTTCTGCTTCAAAGTAGAAAACCCTTGGAAAGGGAGCTGCTGGCTGGAAAGCACTGTTCTCAATGAAGACACTGACTGCACACATGATCTTTCTCTCTCACATGCCCACCCTTACTTTTTCACAGCACTGTATGTGTGTGAATTTGCCTTTTTCCTGATTTCCTCTATTGCATAGTTTTCACACTGAATGGTTTCAGATCTTTGACAAAATGTATTATTAGACTAAGAGAGTCTGTGTAAACACAAAACACTTTTTAAAAATGATTGTTTCATTGATTTAATGAAAAAAGTTATCAAACATCCATCGCATAGCCGTGAAATTAAATAACTGGTTTCACCACCTTTAGCAGGAATAATTGCAACCAAACACCTCCTATAATTTGACTTTGTCTTTCACATCGATGTGTGGCCATTTTAACCCACTCTTCTGCTTTGATAAAGACATGTGAACTCCATGAACTGCTCTTTTCAGGTTCTGCCACAGCATCTCCATTTCAGTCACGTCAGGACTTTGACTTTGACCACTCCAAACTTTTGACTTTTTGTTTTACTATTTTCAGGCAATTAAATGTGGACTTGCTTTTGGATTATGGTCTTGTTACATAAGACAATTATGCTTCAGCTCATGGGCAGATGACCAGACATTCTCCTTCAGCATTTTCTGGTACAGAGCAGAGTTCATGGTTCCTTCAGTAATGACAAGTTGTCCAGGTCCTGAGGCAGCAATGCATCCACACAGCATCACACTACCACCACCATGTTTTACTTTTGCTGTTCTTACTGTGGAATGCTGTATTTCCTTAAGCCAGACATAATGAGACCTGTATCATTCAAAATGTTTGTGTCCATAGAACATTATCCAAAAACGGCTTGGAGATCATCCAGATGTTTTTTTTTTTTGCAATTGTGAGATTCTCTTGCTAAGCAGTGGTTTACTTGCTACTCTCTCATAAATCCCTTCTTTGCCCAGTCTCCTTCTTATTGTAGAGCCATGAGTACTGATAAACTGAGACTGGGGAGGTCTTTGGATGTTCTTCTGGGATCAAGTGTGACATCCTGGATTAGTTGTCACTGTGCCCTTGGAGGAATTTTGGCAGGCCAGCCACTCCTGGGAATATTAACTGTTCCAATGTTCTCCATTTGGGAGATAATGGTTTAGTGGAGTCCCGGAACCTTAGAAATGGAATTGTAGACTTAATAAGTCTTCTGCTGCTGTAGCCTATCCCCTTAGAGCAGTGGTCACCATCTCTGTTCCTGCAGATCTACCATCCTGTAGGTTTTCATTGCAACCCAAATCTGGCACACATGATTCTATTAATTAGCAGCTCAACTGTATCTTTCGCTGTTGCATGAGGTGTGCTTTGCTGAGGTTGGAGTGAATCGACAGGACAGTAGATCTCCAGGAACAGGGTTGGTGACCCCTGACTTTGGTTTGATGCGGTGTGTGTTCAGAGATGCTGTTCTGCATACCACTGTTGTAATGCGTGTTTATTTGCATTACTGTCACATTAACAATTTGTCTCTGCCTGCAGAACTGCTGCTCACTGAATGTTTTTTTTTTTGCATTACTCTCTGCAAACCCTAGATCACATTTTTTCCCCATTCTGACATTTGAAAAACAGCTGAACCTCTTGCATGCTTTTATGCATTTAGTTGCTGCCACATGATTGGCTGATTAAATACTTCATAAAGTGATCACTGAGTGTATTTCAACAACTTTTTGATCATGGCATACCAAACCTATGAATTTCCATCCATCCATCCATCATCACCCGCTTATCCGGAGTCGGGTCGCGGTGGCAGTAGGCAAAGCCGGGTATTCCAGGCGTCCCTCTCCCCAGCAACACATTCTAGCTCCTCCTGGGGGATCCCGAGGCGTTCCCTGGCCAGGAGAGATATATAATCTCTCCAGCGGGCTCTGGGTCTCCCTCGGGGTCTCCGCCCAGTTGGACGAGCCCGGAAAACCTCCAAAGGGAGGCGCCAGGGAGGCATCCTGATCAGATGCCCGAACCACCTCAATTGGCTCCTTTCGACGCGAAGGAGCAGCGGCTCTACTCCGAGCTCCCTCCGGATGTCCGAGCTCCTCACCCTATCTCTAAGGCTGAGTCCGGCCACCCTACGGAGGAAGCTCATTTCTGCCGCTTGTATACGCGATCTCGTTCTTTCGGTCACTACCCAAAGCTTGTGACCATAGGTGAGGGTTGGGACGTAGATCAACCAGTAAATCGAGAGCTTTGCCTTCCGGCTCAGCTCCCTCTTCACCACAACGGTCCGGTGCAACGCCCGCATTACTGCTGACGCTGCACCGATCCGCCTGTCGATCTCACGCTCCCTTCTACCCTCACTTGGGGCAAAGACTCGTTCCCAACCCGGAGGGAGCAATCGAGCAAACCGTTTTCCGGCAGAGAACCATGGCCTTGGACTTGGAGGTGCTAACTCTCATCCCGGCCGCTTCACACTCGGCTGCAAACCGCTCCAGTGCGTGCTGAAGGTCACGGTCCGATGAAGCCAGCAGAACCACATCATCCGCAAAAACCAGAGATGCGATTCTGAGGTCACCAAACCGGACACTCTCCTCACCTCGGCTGCGACTTCAGATCCTGTCCATGAATACCACAAACAGGACCGTTGACAAGGGGCAACCTTGGCGGAGTCCAACACCCACAGGAAACGTGCTTGACTTTGTGCCGAGAATGCGGACACAGCTCTCACTTTGGTTATCCAGGGACCTGATGGCTCGTAACAACGACCCCGGTATCCCATACTCCCGCAGTACACCCCACAGGGTTCCCCGGGGGGACACGGTCGAAAGCCTTCTCCAAGTCCACAAAGCACATGTGGACTGGATGGGCAAACTCCCATGACCCCGCCAGCAACCCTGCCAAGGTAAAGAGCTGGTCCACTGTTCCACGGCCAGGACAGAAGCCACATTGCTCCTCCTAAATCCGAGGTTCGACCGTTGGTCGGAGCCTCCTTTCCAGCACCCTAGAGTAAGCTTTCCCAGGGAGGCTGAGGAGTGTGATACCCCGGTAATTGGAGCACACCCTCCGGTCCCCCTTCTTGAAAATGGGGACCACCACCCCGGTCTGCCACTCTACAGGTACTGTCCCCGACCTCCATGTGACACTGAAGAGGCGTGTCAGCCAAGACAGCCCAACAATGTCCAGAGCCTTCAGCATCTCAGGGCGAATCTCATCTACACCCGGCGACTTGCCACTGAGGAGCTTTTTGACTACCTCAGCAACTTTCGCCAGGGATATAGGTGCAGATTCCCCCGAGTCTTCGGGCTCTGCCTCTTCCACAGAGGACGTGTTGTTCGGGTTCAGGAGCTCCTCGAAGTGCTCTTTCCACCGCCCAACAATATCCCCAGTCCAGGTCAGCAGTTCTCCTCCCCTGCTGAAAACAGCCTGAGACAAGCCCTGCTTTCCCTTTCTGAGTCGTCGGATGGTTTGCCAGAACTTCCTCGAAGCCAACTGAAACTCCTTCTCCATAGTCGCCCCAAACTCCTCCTATACCCGGGTTTTAGCTTCCGCGACTGCCGAAGCCGCAGCCCTTCTGGCCACCCGGTACCTGTCTGCTGCTTCAGGGGACCCCTGGGCCAGCCAAACCCGAAAGGCCTCCTTCTTCAGCTTGACGGCCTCCCTCCCTTCTTGGGTTGCCGCCCCAACAGGCACCGATGACCTTCTGGCCACAGCTCCTGCTTGCTGCCTCTGCAATGGAGGCTTGGCCCACTTGGACTCCATGTCCCCAGCTTCCCCCGGGATGCGTGAGAAGTTCCTCCGGAGGTGGGAGTTGAAGACCTCGCGAACAGGGGCCTCCGCCAGACGTTCCCAGTTCACCCTCACTACATGTTTGGGTTTACCAGGTCTGTCCGGCAGCCTCCCCGGCCACTTGATCCAACTCACCACCAGGTGGTGATCAGTTGACAGCTCTGCTCCTCTCTTCACCCGAGTGTCCAAGACATACGGCCGCAGGTCTGACGATACGACCACAAAGTCGATCATCGATCTTTGGCCTAAGGTGCTCTGGTACCAAGTACACTTATGAGCTACCCTATGCTCGAACATGGTGTTTGTTATCGACAATCCATGACCAGCACAGAAGTCCAATAACAAAACACCGCTTGGGTTCAGATCAGGCAGGCCATTCCTCCCAATCACCCCCCTCCAGGTTTCTCCGTCATTGCCCACGTGAGCGTTGAAGTCGCCCAGCAGAACTATGGAGTCTCCGGGTGGCACCCTTTCCAGGATGCCGCCCAGTGACTCCAAGAAGGCCGGATACTCTGAACTGCCGTTTGGTGCATAAGCACAAATGACAGTCAGAGCTTTCCCCCCAACGACACGTAGTCGCAGAGAGGCGACCCTCTCGTTCCCCAGGTGGAACTCCAACACAGTGGCGCTCAGCCGGTGGCTTGTGAGTATCCCCACACCCGCCCGGCGCCTCTCACCTTGAGCAACTCCAGAAAAGAACAGAGTCCAGCCCCTCTCCAGGAGTTTGGTTCCGGAACCAGAGAGGTGACGTTCCACGTCCCCAGAGCCAGTCTGCGACGCCGAGGATCAGCACGCCCGGATCCCCGCCTTTGCCTACTGCCCGTTGGGCAAAGCACCCGACTCCGATGCTGACCCCTGCAGGTGGTGAGCCCACAGGGCGGCGACCCCACGTGACCAGTTCGGGCTGTGCCCGGCCGGGCCCCATGGGATAAGCTCGCCGACGAGCTCCCCTCCTGGGTCTGGCTCCAGCAGGCGGCCCCGGTTTCCTTTTTCCGGGCGAGGTAACTGGGTCTTTGTGTGGCCGTATCATGGGAGTCTTTGAATCGCAAAAATACCTCCACAGCAACGTGAAATGACTAATATTAAATTATAGGAAGTGTTCAATTGCCACTATTGCTGCTAACAGTGGTGCAACCAGGCAATTACTTGAAACTATTCTGCATGAACAATACAAAATAATTGAGGAAATCAGGAAGGGATCAAATACTTTTTCACGGCACTGTACATATGCATGCCTGTGTAAAATAATGTGCACAAGTAAATGTGTGAAACATGGGCACACACACACATACATAAAAATATATACACGCATGCAAACACACATACACAAATAAGCTCATAGCAACAGCAGAGAATGAAACAGCATCAAAGCAAAACTGCTTCAAAAGGAATCAAAGATTATGATGCACTATGTAGAGAGGATCCAACTGTCCCTCTGCAGCTCTCCCAAAATGGACATCTCAGACATTTTTATTCCTATGTAATTCATTTTGTACAGCCTATACTTCTGTATTTCTAAAAGCAATGGGCTTTCATCAGGTTTTTTAACCTTTTTCAGCTGTACTAGATGGCTTGTAGTCCTGCAATCTCTTGTACTGAGAACAGTTTCTTGACAGATATAATCTGCACAAATGAATTGAACAGTCTCAAAGATAAAAAGATTTTAAAAAATGATTTAATTAAAGGTTAAGGACCAGTGAACACTTGCACAGATTTGAGTAAACTCTACACAGTTTGGAGATATGGAGTTTTTATGGAGTTGGTTGCTCATTTTGTTCTGCAATATTATTTTACATCTGAGTGTGAGGAGTCTGCATATTGGCCTGGATTCAATCATTAGTCCATAAGTACAAAAATGAACTTGCCAAACTGTGAGGAAAATGACCAACACTTTAATAACATTTTCATGAAAGTGAATGATGAGTATGATTCCCGGTCAATATATGGCAATCCTGAGAACAATATCTGCTGGCACCTTGAACAACATGAAGCTTCATCGTCATCGTCATACCTTATAAATGTGTACACATATATTTTAAGAAGGGGCTTAAAGAAGGGGAAAGAACTTTCAAAGTCAAACCTGAAAAGTGTCCATAAAGGGCATTGTTACTTTCTTGCCTGAGAGATTTTCCCATGGACCTCCAAGATGAAATGCCTGCCACTGACCCCTGTTTTGCAAATTAAGCCCGTTTTTAGTAAGTTGACTGATGTTTTATTAGCAAAACCCTGACGCACATTTCCGATTTCACAAATACCCTGGAGCAATAGGAGCCATGTTAGGAAATCAAAACAAGAAATATGTGAAAGAGCAGCCGAGTCTGACTGAGCTGCTCCGTCAAGATCAGGTTGTGTTTTCTGGTGGTAAGCTCTGGTCTGTTTTCTTATTTACGCTTACTTTCCCTCAGTGCTGGAGCGTTCTCATCTCATCTTTGACCTTTATAAAGCTCTACTCACTCTCTGTGTCTTTCTCTTTCTGTTTGAAATATATTTATTTTCAAATTCAATTCTTTATTGCCATGAACACACATAGGTACAGTAAATCAAAGCAATACTTTCCATAAGATTAGAATCAAGACTAGAATAGCATCAAATACAGTGCGTAATATCTCTCTCACTCCTTTGTGTGGGCGTATGGGCCCTTTCCGCAAACATACAGTATAATTCCTCTGGCCTGTGGAACTGTGTCTGTGGAACTATACCTGTGGAACTGTGTCTGTGGAACTGTGTCTATGGAACTGTGTCTGTAGAACTGTGTCTGTAGAACTGTGTCTGTGGAATTGTGTCTGTAGAACTGTGTCTGTGGAACTGTGTCTGTAGAACTGTGTCTGTGGAATTGTGTCTGTAGAACTGTGTCTGTGGAACTGTGTCTGTAGAACTGTGTCTGTGGAATTGTGTCGTAGAACTGTGTCTGTAGAACTGTGTCTGTGGAACTATACCTGTGGAACTGTGTCTGTGGAATTGTGTCTGTGGAACTATACCTGTGGAACTGTGTCTGTGGAATTGTGTCTGTAGAACTGAGTCTGTGGAACTGTGTCTGTATAACGGTGTCTGTGAAACTATACCTGTGGAACTATACCTGTGGAACTGTGTCTGTAGAACTGTGTGTGTGGAACTGTGTAGAACTGTGTCTGTGGAACTATACCTGTGGAACTGTGTCTGTGGAAATGTGTCTGTAGAACTGTGTCGGTGGAAATGTCTCTGTGCATAGAGGGTACTGGAGAGGTTGCCTTGAGGTTGGGTCTCAAGTCTTGTACACAGTGCTGTGTGAAGGTGGCACATACGTAAAACAGTTACACAGATATACCCCCAAGAGGTAAACTGAGGCTCGGTGACGAGGAGAGGTATACAAGGAGGCCAGTCTACGTATAAGCCACCATAAAGTAAAAGAGCTGGCAACCTGCAGTGGAGGGTAAGGCTAAAAATAATAATTTTTTTACCAAGGTTTTACAAATTAAAACCTTGGGTGGGGTATTTCAGAAATGAAAGTGTAAAGAACAACATTGAATATGATTTGAAGTTCTGCTGTGGGTAGGTAAGATGGTAATTCATGTGAACACTAGACCACACATGCTGAGGAGCGGGATGTGCACTTGAGGTTAGAGAGATCTTTAAGTCTGAAAATTAAAATAATTTTAATAGGCTAGCTATATTGGACATCCAAAACAAAATTAATACTGTTTTATCCGTAAAGTAACACATTCCGTATGCTGTTCGCTATAGGAGGATTGCGATTGGTGTTTTGGAGGCCATTTTGCTGCTATAAGCTGCATGGTGACTTACATTATAACCAGCCTGCGGTGAGTGTCCAGTGGGCTGCCAGTCACAAGTGAACTTGGAAGTGAACATCTATTATAAAATTGATGTGCTGTGTCAGACCTCCAGCTCTTATAGTTAGAGGTGACATACTGTATATCAAAAATACATTTTATTCTTTTCCCATTTATAAATTTTAAAAGTGCACATCATTATCTCGACATAATTAAGACTTTAACATAAAGTAAAGATGAGAACAGGCCATTCAGCACCACAATGCTCTCCATTATCCTACCATTAAAGGGTATGTAGTGCCCATCATTTACCTATAACCTCGATAGTATCTAGCACTGGTTAGATCTGGTCTTGTCAGCCTAGGCTACATGACCTGACAAATGTAAATGTAAGAAAAAAGTACTTTCCCAGGGTCTTTACTGTCAGGTTTATAAAGTGGTTCAAATATTACCAGTTCAGAAAATGGCCTCAATTTGGTTTTCCTGGGTTGTAGTTAGTGTCCTGCTCTTTATGTTCGATAACCTTAAATTAGGCGTTTCTGTCTTCGGTTGTTTATCACTGGCACTGATTGGGTTAAATTACTTCATAGAGGCTTGTTAAACGCAAGACACAACCTCTCTATCCTCACTCCTGCTCCTCTGTCACTCACCATCTCTCTGCACTCCCTTTCCTTATCTCTCCTCGTCTCACATTCTATCCCTTTCTCCCTCCTCTTTCTCTCCCTGTCTGTTCCCTTGTGGGTCCACTGCAGTTCCTTTTCTCTTCATGTTGTGAGTCTTGAGTCTGTCTCTTCTGAAGGCTCTCGCCCCTCCAGGACTGCTCTGTTTTCAAAGAGGCAGTCACAGATGTTCTCTTTCTGTGTCTCTCTGACCAATCAATACATAAGAAAGAGGTCACCGGTCTGTACATCTCTCAGGCCTGCAGTGGGAGTATAGTTATGCCACTAGCCTATATATAAGCTATATACTGTACGACTTCCACTAATTAAACACTGAGTATGACAGTTGGCAAGGTTTAACATGTTGTTTTTATTTGCTTGTGGTGTTGGTACAAAAAACAATGTAGCGACTTCAGAGGCATAAGCATGTTATGGTAGTTGTTGGGTTTGTGCCACATGCATTGCTGTGTCGTTGGTCTGCATGAATCTGTTTGGGTCAGAAGGAATCACTGAGAAGATTTGCAAGGCCTGAAGATTACCCTTTCACTCTCCCACCCCAATAGTATACTCTTAACTGTAAGCAATATGTCTTCTTAATTATTTTAATGGATCAGTTAGAAAACATTTTCCAGCTGCCTTTAGTGTAAGACTGAGAGAAACTCCTCTGATTCCAAGGCCAGGGTCTGATGAGTGGATAGCTCCTCAAATACGTAGCCTATGCTACTTGAATTAATTATCCACGAATCAAAGCGCGGTAGGATAATGGAGGCCTGTGGAATATAGGCTTTTGGTTGGACCGGCATCTGACGAAAAGCAGCAGAAAATCGCACAGCGAGGCACATTTTTCCCGATAAACGGAATCGCAAGAACCTGCCGAAGCTTAACCGCCTCCCCGAGCGAGTCGGTGAGCTCGCACTGAGGAGAGCCAGACAAACCCCGCGTTCCCCGCCGTCGCCGCTTCCCCTGCCCGTTAATGGATTCGTCAATTCTTTTCCCGTCTGTCTTAATGACAGGCGGGTCTCTCCCAGGAGTTATGTGACTTTTTACAAATAATGCTGACACGCCCGCTCAAGTCTGCCAGTTATCGTCAGAAAGGAGCATAATGTAAACCTCCGAGCTCCGGTTTTCCTGCGCTCACCCGCCCATCATCCCATCTACAGGAGAGAAATCCCTGCGGGAGAGCACGAGTTTGTCATAGCTACTGAGATCGTTGAAATACTGATCCACATGATTATGTATGGGCAGCAGCGCGGTGCGGCGGTTAAGCATTGTGGATTCAGTTCCCGTGTGGGGAAACTGCGGCTGCACCTTGGGCAATACTGGGATACTTAAGCTGCATTGTTTCTGTAAATAATTCTTGAGTTTCTTATGGTTTTTAGAAAAAGAAAAGAAAAATGATTTGTATCGCCTCTTTTGTCGTCTGTTAAGTGAATGGATAATGTGACTTAGCCTAATTATAACAGGGTCGCACTGGAAAATAGTGTGATATAAAAAGAAAAATAATAAGCAGCCAATTTGTTCGTTGACATCCCTTGGACTACATGCCCACCCAGTTAATTGCTACAGGCAGAACGGCGCTGCGACTTCACTGTGCGAGTTATTCTGCATTGCTTGTCCGCTTTATTTTCTCCCAAAATGCACTGCGGATACTCAGTCGCCACCCCCGGGCTCAGGGATAGGTCCTGCGTGATTTACTGCTGAGTTTTTATTGCATATCTGCTACTTTGTGCGCTGATCCGCGAAAGACCCATGAGTCTAAATCAAGTGCTCGCTGCTAACCGCTAACACACACTGTGTACACACGATGATAGGGGCGCTGTAAATCACCGTGTATACACCAGGCAGCGAGTGGCCATCACTCAGACTAACCATCCATACCTTACCTAATTAAATCTGGGGCCGTTACAGTGTGTGCCCATCCTGCACTCAGTTTTTAGAGCCCTCTTCGCTGAAGGCTTCAAAGCCCCCCATCCTTTATTGGCAACATTTGAAGACAATGCAAACATAATTCACCCAAATAAACTCCTGAAGGTCAGGGGATGGCACACTGGATATTGATAGCGTGGAAATAATGTCTGGCTAAACCTCTAATGCGGCAGCAGCTAGCAGAAAACTGCTGAAGTCAAATGAGCTATTCCTTGCCAAACATTTGAGTGTTGTGATCTCAGAAAAGAACAAGAACAAAAAAAAAAAAATTGCCAGGTTGCCTAGATTGCTGAACTTAATGACTGCTAATAAACTTGGGGAATTATCTGAATGAAATTAAGGTTCCTAGTTTAGCATTTGATGCGCTAAGTCTGTCCTCTGCCAAAATTCTGAGGTATGCTATCCATGTAGGGTGCTAAGACATATCCCCAGACAAAGGCCCTTTCCAGCGAATTGCCTCCATAAATATGTGTCTGTAAACTGTCATAGATGTGTTTCAAAAGAGCGAAAGGCTTTAACTTTTGAAAAGAGAAGCTGAAATGACGGTTAAGATCGGAGACTAACCCGTGGGCTTTAACTGTTGAGGAATGAACTGGATGTGACTGTAATGGCTGTGCAGCCTCAGGGCAGCCTTTGAGTTTGGGCCTCATCCCTCACTGCGAGGTGGAGTGTGGGGATAGAGAGGGGTGTGAGAGCAGCTCTTTTGGCTCAGAGTGCCTAAAACCCTGTCAGTGATCTGTCTGTGGCAGGACACTCTGCACCCCACGCCTAATCCAAAATCACCTCCCCGGCACCATCCTGGCTCCGGCTCCGGCCCGTTTACTTCCTGCTGTCTGGAAGACAACCTTCCAGCTGGCCAGAAACACACTGCACTGTATATCAGCGTCTCTATGTCCTGCTTTAGGGCTTGCTTTAGTCATTTTAAATCCGTCTCTGGTTAGTATGGTTTTCCTGCTTTTACAGTCTGATACAGCTGTGGCCAGAAAGTGTTCCCAGCTCCCCCCTGGGGGGGGGGGGGGGGGTACCTGAAGCCCACCCCCCTCCTGCCACTCTGATTGATGGATGGGTGTGTTATCAGAGAGCCGCTCTGTCAGGTCTCCGCCCGCTTATTCAGCATCGGGCCACTAGCCCCCGCAATCGATGTGCGCCAGTCAGGATCGTAAATTAAACGCAGTTTGAGGTTTTAAATTTCACCTGGGATTTACAGGAGTCCCCTGTGTGTGGAGCAGCATCCGTTTTATGGTGTGTGTGTGTGAGAGTGTGTGTGTGTGTGTGCGTGCGTGCGTGTTTGTGTGTGTGTGTGTGTGTTTGTGTGTGTGTGTTTGAGTGTGCGTATATTTGTGCATATGTGTGTACACATGCGTGTGTGACTGTGTGTCCATGAGCAGCTGTGTGTGCTTATATGTGTGCATACTGTATCCAATATGTGCATATGTGTGTGAGTCGATGTGTATACATATGTGCGTGTGTGTAAGTGCGTGTTTGTGCATGTGTACGTGCACGCCTTTGTGTGTGCGTGTCTCATGAATAATAAAGCGCAACCCACCCAAGGGTGCATTTCTGGGCAAACCCCCTGGGTGTCCACGGCGTGAGTCTGAGCCACCACATGGAAGTCAAGGTAGCCTGCAGTCTCCAGAGAAGGCCAGGAGGGAGGAGAGAGGGGAGGCCATCGCACGGTACTCCTGTGGAATGGCAGCGGCAGCGGTCCCTCTCCACCTGGCACAGGTGCAACGGCGTGAGGGCCGAGAGCGCTTCCACCATCTCACCGGCCGGAAACTGGGGCAGACCTTTACTGTGGCGGGGCCAGGACATAAATCTACCTCTCACCTTGCGCGTGCCAGCTCAACATGAAAAATATACCCTGCCTGCCTTCCGTTATGTGCTGCCGTTTTAAATATATTTGCTGCATGTGCAAATCGCCAAGCCCCATGAACAAGTGGAACAAAGCACTGCATTTGTCATGGCGTGACTCCATGTCACACAGGCAGGCTTATCCACATTCATTTATTTATTTATTTTCCACATTGGGTTTTTAAAAATAAGCATGTTATAACTGTGTGTTTGTGTTATTTCATTTGAGACTGAATGGGTTGCCATCCAAGCATGTTGCAGTGTCTATGGTAACAGAGGAAAATGGGTCAATTCTAATTGATTATTTTTAATTCTTAAAAAAATTGGATTATTTTTTGTAAAAAAAAGGCGGAGGAGAATGAGTGCCTACTTCGATTGGAGGTGTTGAGATTAGTGCCGCTTGTTTAGATTAGCCATTGTTGTAGCGTTGTGTGTGTTGTGTGGACTGGAGTGATGGGGAGGTGGGGTAATGACTAATGTGCCAATCTCTGTACAGTGATCTGTGATGAGCTAGTAACATGGTGGGAAGATTTTTCAGTGTAAATTTAATCTGCTAATGATGCATGTTGTGTGTTTTACTGTATGGAATGTTGATTGTGATTGACAGTTAGCTGTAGCCCCATTGCATATGGGGTTCAGGAAAGTGGACTCTTCCATCACTCCTGGATACTTTCCCTGCCAATAGCATTGCCAGTTATAGCAGGGTTGCTGAGCATTTTTTAAAGATCCTTTATTTAACCAGGGGAGGTCCATTAAGAACATGCTTCTCTTTTTCAAGAGAGCAGTTGCAAGTGAGGAGAGAGAGAGACAGAGAGACAGAGAGAGAGAGAGAGAGAGAACAAGTTGCTCAAGAGCCCTCAAGAGCTCTTCCTTTCTTCTTTTGGGGCCCAATTTCATTTCCACAGATGCATATGAGCATCACTATGTGCCTGCTGGGAGCTTGACCCATTAAGCAGCCAACCATACCTACCATACTCGGTTAGTTGGTTCTATCATTTGATTTAAGACTATGATGTATGTCAACCATATGTAAGGAGTGCATGCCGACAGTTACTTAGCAACTGACAGGGCATGCAGTTCTGCCGAAGAAGATAGCACCAGGATGGATGCCCCACTGCCAATGACTGGCTAGCTTCTCCAAGTTTGAATTGTTCTAAATGACTGTGACAATTATGAGAGACCACTATGTCCAGCAACAGTGTCCGTGCGGCCAGCATCCATGCAGCAGATAACATCAGCTAGCACACCAACAGTAGCAGCAGCTAGTTACACCGTCTATCACATCTCAGCTTGCGTGATGCAAATTTCATGAAACGAGCCCCTGGGCAGCAGCCTTGAACAGCAGCATGGGTTTGGAATATGACTTGCTTAAAAAAACTGTTTTGGCAGCCTATTGGAGTGTCCCAGAGGCTTATAGAAGGAAGTTTCGAACATTGAGGCATAAGCCATGAGAATCCCACCTCAGTTTGTGCCGACACCAGGAAGTAGCCCTGGATCGTTGGATAGCGGCTTGTAAGGCTTTTGATTATGCAGATCTGAGAGAGCTGAATAGTGTCCCCAAGAACACAGGGATTTACCTTAATGTATGTAACATCACAGCGACTAGGGCAGCAACTGAACTAGCTGATTCATGTGAGGGTATCCATGGGAACACTAGCTGGCGAGGGCATGACTGAAAGCTCCATTTTGAGGGGACAAGGAGAGAGCACCTGAAACATCCCTTTGGGCTGTACCCTTTGGGGAGGTTGATAAAGTGGGGACCTTGGAATTAGGGAAGACAACCTACCTTTAAGTCACAGGGTCATTACGAGGTTCTAACTACCAGAGAGACGACATTTGTCATTACTATAAGAAGCCAGGGCATATTAAATCCCACTGTGCCACCCTTTGTGATCGGGATAGTCCTGCTAAACCTGTAGATCTGGTAAGGTCTGATGTTAGCCCTCCTAATGCCTTAGGGTGGAGTTGTGTCCTTTAAGGTGCCCCCATCTGTTTATGATGCTTTCACCTGTCAAGGGATAGTGGCTGTGACAAGTAAGGATGAGATGCTCCTGCAGGGGGCGACGGGTTTGCCTGGCTCCATCTCCCAAAATAGGGTAGCTCTGCCTGTGGCCAAGGTTTGTGGTCAGTTTGGGACTGTGCCATTGCACACTGGGTATCTGAGGTCAAACCTATTTAATGACTGTGTTACTGTAGGGGTTGTGCCTGCCCCACCTGTGGATGGGATTAGCATATTGCCAGGTAATGATGTAGCTGGTTCTCAAGTCTGCGTGACCCCACTGGTGTCGAGGTCACCATGCAATGTACCTGATACCCAGATGCTAGAGCAGAAGTATGCTGAGGTGTTTATGACCTGTGTCCTTACCCGTGCGCAGTCAAAGAGGCAAAACCCCAAGCGATGCAGTGGCTGGCTGTTTGGTTTGGCACATTCTTTGCTAGTTTGGGTGATGTGCTGGAGTCTCCTCAGATGAACCAGGAGACCTTGGTAGTGGATCAGCAGTCTAATCCCACATAGCCATCACTCCAGAAGAAAGTAGTGATATGACAGATGGTTATTACCTGTAGGGTGAGGTACTCATGCGGAAGTGGAGGTCGTCGGACTGCCCGCCAATGAGGATCGGTGTGTGGTGCAACAAGTGGTGTTGCCTCAGGCTTACCGAAAGGAAGTATTCTCACACATCAAGCCCCATTTTCAGGTCATGGGGGTGTTGGAAAGACTCTTGAGAAAACAAGCAGGCATTTCTAATGGCCCAGTTTGCTCTGAGACTTGGTAGATTTCTGATAGTTGATGTGAACATTGACTCGTATCTGCATGATTGGCTGATTAGATAATTGCATGAATAAGTAGGTGTACAGGTGTAAGATGACCAATTTAGGATCTTAAAATTATGCTGCTACAATGAGTTTGTAGCCTACATTACACACACCACTACATGTGAATTGGTGGTGTTACACAACAGCATTCACATATGTTGCCTTGAGCTAGGCTAGTCAAGCAATCTGTAACTAGCGGCAAAGCAAAAATAAATGTTTAACAAAATAATAAAACTTAATTTAGCCAAAATTATCTCAAATTAGTAAACCCTGCTCAATGAGCTCGAATAACGAGGTCTCTAATCTGTGTTTCTAGTTGTGAGCAGGACAGGGCGTGGCTTTGGATAGGTTGTGCATCAGTGCGCGCTTGCCAGAGCAGTGCTGCACACAGTAATGATGACATCCAGCAATGCCTTTCCTGCTGTTGCCATCAGAGACTCCATCAGTGGGTTTAGCCCCTTTGAACAAATCTATGGTTATGAAGTATGTGTCCGTTGCACCTGGTCAAGTAGTGGTTTGCGGAGACTCAGGGGGTTGGAGACCTGTTGCCTGTGGTCATCGTTAAAGATTTTGTAAACTCTGCATTTGATGTGGCCAGCTCAAGGGGGCACATGAAATGGCAGTATGACCATAAGGATGTGCCCCACTCGTTCACCGCGCGGGATCAGGTCCTCATGCTCATGCTGAGGCAAGAAATTAGGCACTTGGTTAAAGGGTCGGTATCCCATCTTAAAGAAGGTGGGGGATTGTATTTATGTTATTGGGACACCTGACCATAGGGTGGAATCTAGATTGTGTCGTGAAGTAATATGTGGAGCATACGCCAGCTGCACTGATGTGTTGCTCTGCAGTGGAGTGGGATGAGTGAGTGGAGTCCTCCTGTGGTATTCGTTGCCAAGGAGGGTGCGTAACACAGATTGTGGATTGAATATCGCAAGGTAAACAAAGTGACTAAGATTGCTGCCTACCCTATGACTCATATAGATGATTGTATTGTCCGAATTTGATCTCTTTAAAGGATATTGGCAGGTTCCTTTAAGTTAACATACCACAGATGTTTCTGCTTTTGTCACACATAATGGCTTATACATTGGTCAGGTTTTTCCATTCATTTCACGTGTCACACAAACTACGCATTTTACGCAATGGTCAATTGCTGGAAACATTAAATGTTGTATTTCAGCAATTTGTGACTGAAAAGAAACCACCAAAAGCTACAGGACGTATTTATAATGAGTTAGAAGTTAGAATATGCAAAGAATTTCCAGGTACAAGCTGGTGCCATTGGAACATATTTGGTGTGTGAAATAGCTGCCCTTGAGAAATGGCCAAAATATTGGGTTATTTTTGGCTGGTTGTTTTGAAGAATTTCCAAAAAAAAAAGAAACCAGAAAATAAAGATAACTTCTAAAAGCATTTTTCACAGTTTTGGAGCGCATCCTCTTTTGGAAAGTCATTTATCGGCCTTTCAGAGGATTTGGCACCCATTAGAAGTTCTAAATGTGTCCGTTCCCATGAATCTGCTGCGGGGACTTTTATTTTGATTGACTGAAACTCTGACCTGCACTGGAGCACTGTCCCCCGTTACTGTTTTATTAATGTACCGGTGTCAGCAGGCGAACACAAGGGCAAGCACAGATTCAAAAAAGGCAGTGGGCATGTATATTTTATTAGGACAGGTAGATGGGATGGATGCGGTGGGATGGGGGTATCTGAGAGGAACATGCACCCCCTTCTCTGAGGACACCAGGCATCAAGGACAGGTTACTCGTGTAATGACACCCAATGGGACCGTCAAGACCGTCAGAATTTATTCTGCTCTTTAACGGCAGTGAGTAATCATTCTGCACTCAGGGCCTGATAGGGGATCCGGGGGGTTAATTAGCTGTAGGAGGGGATGATTCAGACTTTGAGGAGTCAGGGGGAGGTGAGGAGCTGAATAAGGCAGCAACAACTGCAATATCCTCATTTGTTTGTTTGATTGTTCTCTCATCAATGTATGGCAAGCTATGAAATAATGGCTAAACCTAACCTAACTTTAAAAAAAAAAAACTGTCAGTTTAAAGAAGCCTTTTCTTGTTTTTTCTCTTTTCTTGCATTAACATATTGCACATTACTGATCAAAACAGAGAGCAGAGGACCTGGCTGCTAATTAACACGCACGAAGCAAGTCGTTAGTGCTGCAAAGAACTTTCATTTTATCTGCCCAATTAAGTCCAGCAAATTTCACTGGCTTATCTCGGGATTCATGAGTTGTTTAATTTCAGGTTTTTTTCTGCAATGCTTGGAAAATCAGTCTTGGCATTGGAAGGTAAAAGTGGAGTTCTACACAAGAAAGCAAGAACAAGTTCTGCAGTCTGCCGCCAGCAATGACCTCGTTTAGACCTCGCCATGGAAAAGTGCACCTTCTGAACTGATCTCAATACAGTCCCAGAACTGCAGAGTCAGTCTGTGTCAGCTGAGACAGACTGGCACTAGAATTCAGTAAAATGCACCAAGTCATATTTAAAGGGGAAACATGTTTATTGCTGTATTACAGATTTTCTCAATTGTTAAGTCACTTTGAATGTCCCTCTTTGATGCCACAAATTCTGGCTATCTGGCAATCAAGGAGCACTGTGACGAAAAACATCCACTGCGATCAAATGTTGTTGAGATCATTCGATCTGATGGACTAAAAGTGCAGTTTACAGCAATGTATTTGCTTTGCATTTGTCTCATTACGCTTGCTTTAATTTCTCAGAAATACTCATTTGTTTCAGCATGATCTTTTATTTGTTCTCTGTATATAGCAGCATCCAATTTGTTTATTGTAACTAGTAATTAGTATTTATTGGGTTGCTGTGTAATGAGTGATATGAAGAACTTTCTGGCAGATAAGAAGTTGTTGTTTTGGTAGGCCTTTGTCACATAAATTCAGTGTTAGGGGTATTTCAGGTCATTTTTCTAATGAATTGTTTTGGCAAATGTGATTCAGTTCAGGGGGCTGAGTTTTTTATTTCTGTACGGAGAAATTTGCCTTTTCCCCCAAATTTGGCATGTACACTGTATCTGTTTAATATACAGTATGTACGTCTTGGTTCATTGGCTCATTGACCATTGATTTGAGAGAGCATAGCCAAGCATATGGTTTCCTCCGAAGCATGTAAAGTATGGATACTCAAATCTGGCCCTCAAATTCAAATCCAGCCCATGTTTTATTTTCTCTCAGGTAATCAACTGAACAATAAGTGGGACTGATTGGCCTGACTTTGCACTTGAATCCCAGATAAAGGAAGAGTGAAAAACCATGAGTTATTAGCCCTGGAGGACTGTCATTTGAGTAAAAGTCTGCCACTTCTTATCACACCGCAGTTTGCTAGTCAAGCTTACACACACATGAACTAAGCAGAAGAAGACATTTCATGCACAATCCCGTCGACCAACAGGGGGTGCTAGTGGGCGATGAAATGCTGTAATAAAGGGTGACTGGAAAACTCCCTTTCCTGGGTGATGCTACAGCCAGTTTTGCATCACCCTGTGGAGCTGCTGGCCACAGTTGATACTGGAGCAGTCTGCATCTGAGACCAAACTGTGGGACCCATCCGTGCACTAAAACAGTGCCATAACACATTAATATCCTTAGTGGACGTTTTGAAATTCCTTGCGTACACTTGTGAAATTGGTGGACCATAGATCTGTTTAAATTGTTCTTATCAGCCAATGTATGAGGCTACAACATACAGTATTATTTGATTAATGGTAAATGGACTGATTGATGCCTCTCATTCATCAATTCACACACACACACTCACAGCGATAGGCTGCCATGCATGATACCAATCATCTCATTGGGAGCAATTTGAAGTTAGGGGTCTTGCTCAGGGACACTTCCACACAACCAGGGTGGAGGATCGAACCGGCAACCTTCCGACTGCCAGATGACCACTCTTACCTCCTGAGCCTCATGTCACCCACTATTTCTAGTCTTTAGTCAAATGTGGGTTAACAGGACTATTCATTCATTTTGACTGTGAAGATTTTATGTGCCTGTGACTTCAAGTGCCAGCTTACTCTCTGACATGAAAAAGACAAAAAAGGATGTCTGGAAAGTTTCTTGAAAGTTCATGGTTCCATGAAAGTTGGCTGCAGTTTTGCATTTGGAGCAAATCAATAATAGGGGTGGACTCTCTCTGCCCTTGTCTTATCACTTCTCCCCTGTTTTACTTTGGGACTGGCTGTCCCACTGTTTTACACCGCATAGTGTTTCTGACCCTAAATAAACAAAGAGACAGGACAAGTGATTTGCAGAGGTGTGAAATTACTGGGGTGTAAAATTGCCCTGGCTTCTGTGTTGTTGTTTCAGCATTTAAGTTGTTCTATCGTCTTCTTTTGCATGCTGTTGCTCTCTCTCTCTCTCTCTCTCTCTCTCTCTCTCTCTCTCTCTCTCTCTCTCTCTCTCTCTCTCTCGTGTGTATGTATTAAACTTGTCTTTAATAATCAGTTTTACATTCATACTACATACTATCAGTGTTAAGTAGACAGAGCAGTGTGTTGTCATTTGTTCATGTGTAAAATGCTCAGTGGTAAAGTGGGCAGTGTGAAATAGACCTTTGCTAAAGGACCAGTGTTTGATGCAGTAGGGTGAGTGAGCTCCTGTGGGGGCTGGTGCTGGCAGGGAGACCAGAGAGGGTAGGGGTGGGTCTGCCGGGGCGAAAGCTAGGCTAGTTTGGAAAAGGTAGGGCTTCATTTCTTTGCGGTAGTACAGGTGGAATTGATATGTGTGTGTGTATGTGTACGTGTACGTGTATATGTGTGTGCATGTGTGTATGTGTGTGTGTGTATGTGTGTGTCCATCCCCCCCGCCCCCCCCCTCAGTCTGGGTTTTTTTTGTACAATGCAGGGAGTCAGGCTCTTTCTGCACGTGTGAGCTCTTCAGCCAGCTGATTTATTCAGTTAATCAAATTATTTCCCTTACTGGCTTCTGCTCAGATTCCCTCAGACTGGCTGCTGGTATGAGGTCCGTGTTCCAGCGCCTTTCACGAAGCAAATAAACAAGCAAGCCAAATTAATTAAACTGAGAAGTTACTGGGGAACGAAGGCGTCTGCCAGCTGTCAATGTCGACAGGGGGCACTGTTGTTTCCCTTTTCAGGGGTGCCAGAGTGGGGAAATCTTTGAAACTAAAATTGAGTACATGTCAGGGGAAAATTATGAGAGTCATTGGTAGATTTTGGTTTAAAATGAGATCTAGAGAGAACATTCTGGAAATTTTGTCACTTTTTTTGGGAGAGGATATACCACAACATACTGATGTTGTTTTTACCTCAAGATTTGCGGGTCATCCCCCTTGTTACAGCTACTCCCAAAACAATATTTTGGAAGTTATCCATGAAGGTTTGTCTTGGAAGCTTTTTCTCACAAATCTCATCTTTTGTACTGAGCGGTTGCCTGAAACATAGAGGAAATTTCTCTTCTTCTTCTGTTTTTCTTTGCTTCCATGGGTCTAGCACATACTATTGCCCAGTCTTTGGACTACTTTCACATCCCAGAGGGCAGATTGGCTTCTCATCTCTGTAAAACTTTTACTCTTTCAATACTCTTTTTGTTTCCTTCAAAAGCCCCCCCAAAAAAAGTGTTTAGTTTTGGTCTGCAAACAAAGGTGATGTCCTTCCCAGCTAATCCTAGCCGAAGTCTAACGTGTAAGAAAGCACCCAGCAGCCCGTGGTCTCAGAGCGAACGTGATGGGATGGGTACTGACAGGTAGCGCAAAGGGACTTTTGTTGAATGAGATGAATAGAGAGGTAATGAGCCTGCCCCCCCCCCCCTTTCCCCCGGCGTCTGCTCCATAAAACCAAGGTCATCCAGATGAGAGATGCGGCTGAGGGACGCGCGCGTGTCCGGCGTTTTCGACGTTCCATTGCCTCCGGAGGTAAAGCGTGGGCGCGTGCCATGATTTATGACTGCCGTGATCATCGGCAGGTCCCCGCATGAATAAACCATGCGCTACGGAGTTAAGTTAAGCGCCTGCTAAACGACCGAGAAAGTTTTCTCAGATATCACCTCTCCCGGTTCAATTTCAGGTTCAATTTAAATGCTTTATTGGCATGACATAATTTTACAGTGCGCAATACCAGAGGTTATACAGCTAATTTTATAACAATAAAACAAACGAACAGTTAAAATAAAATGATAATAAAAACGACGCCAACAGCAATATTTATAATGGAACGTTGTAGCAAACAATAGCAATAGAAAATCATGAAATATATCACAGTTAACAGGAGTTAGAGGGTCTCAATTATTTCTTAGTCTGTGCTAGGCAACTACATACGGTTCTGTGCTGTAATCTAAAAACATTAATGGACCACGCAAAGCTATTCTGTGTCTGAACAAAAATAGGAGCAATAGCAAGAAGCGAATGAGGAAACAAAGTGAGATTCGTATGAGATAAATGAGAAATGAATAAATGAAACTTCAAACATTAGTTTGAAAAAACCTGAGATTTTGTATGATTTGTTTGGATGACACTACAGAAAACTCTAATGAAATATTTCTGAGCCTAAACTGAGATTTCGGTCATACATGAGAAAAAGAAAACTTCATATGTCTTGGTGTCTGTTGGTGATCTCAGACTGGGTGAAAAGGAAATAAAGTGCTGGAACAGTGGGATTTTCAGGCCTGGTTTAGGTTTCTGTTTCGGCTTGTCCGCTCAAGGCTGTATGTACTCTTACAGACCATCAGAGCTGTCCTTGGGATGGGGGCCTCACATTCTCCGTAAGTGTAGAGCCTTTTGAACAGGTTTAATTAAAACCAATATCCCAGGGTTTCTAGTGCCTTCAGAAAACCTGGAATCAATGGAAAAGCTTTAGTTGAAATTAAATGAAACAGGATCGATGTATTATGTAAAAACACCCCCAGTGCCTAAGCAATCCCCTGTGCACTCCTGCCTTATGTTCAACATTTCAATTCAATTCAATTCAATTCAATTCAATTCAATTCAATTCAATTCAATTCAATTTTATTTGTATAGCGCTTTTTACAATGCGGAAGCCGGGGTCAGGTTGTCGTGCTTGAGCTACAGCTCCAGGCTTGAACCCGGAGCCAGGGTAGGAGAGCAAAAACAAACAATGATTAGTGGATGGTAAGTGGTAAAATGATGTACCCTTTCATAATCGTCGCCCTGGGTATGACGTGCATCTCCTTTTATACGTTTCTGTTTCAATGCCAAACATGCCAATGATGTATCTGAATGTTCAATTTGGTCTCATTTGGTCACTTCAAGTATGATTGAACAAACTTGGTCAGATGAGACCAAATTTAAGTCAGATACAGCATCATTAAGTTTGGTATTAGAGATGCATAACAGAAAATGTGCCTCACACCCACAATGTGAAATATGGTAGTGATGTTAATTCCAGGGCCTGGGAGCTGGGCTTTACCAGTCAACCAGCTAAACCATGTTGAGCTGGGACCTGGTCTGAACTGGTCAACCACCTAAACCATGTCGTGCTGGGAGCTGGTCTTTACTTGTCAAACAGGTAAACCATGTTGAGCTGGTAGCTGGTCTGAGCTGGTCAACCACCTAAACCATGTCTAGCTGGGAGCTGGTCTTTACTAGTCAAACAGGTAAACCATGTTGAGCTGGTAGCTGGTCTGAGCTGGTCAAGCAGCTGCTTCAAAACCTAGCTTGGGCTGTTTTTTTCAGCAGGGTAGTGCAGATAGGGGCAGACAGTGCATTTTTCTTTAGCTTATTCAGCAATGAACAATGAGACTAGTCTATTTTACAACTAATTAGCTAACTACAAATGTTAATGTCCAACTATATAATTCAACAACACTTGCTGAACCAGCACGCTACAGGTGTGAAAGCAAGTCTGCAGCACTTCAGAGGTTTTTGTTTTACCTGTTCATGATTTTCACTTCACAGCTGTAAGTTTTCCTCTTTTTGTTTTTCTGTTTTGCACACTGCCACCATACTAATGACAAGGGCTGTGTCTTTTCTTTACAATGAGGGAAGGTGTTATGAATGACCCTTAAAAGTAATGCCTTACAAAACACATTTTTATTCCATAATACTGACTTCGCAAATCGCTATTCCAATATTCCATAGAAAAAAACACATTTTGAAAAGTGCTTTTATTCCTAGACAGGGTCACAGGTGGTGCTAGAGCCTATCCCAGCATGCATTGGGCAAGAGGATGCAACACACCCTGGAGAGGCCGCTAATCCATCGCAGGGCACAAGGGCATTAGTATTGAAAAAATCTAACCCAGTGCTTCATGTCAGTGAGGGTGGGGACATTAGTGTGAAATTCAGCAGTGTGGTGTAAATGCAGTGCTTCAGTGGTTTTTCAGGTCTGGTCCTGGGGACGCATTGTGCTAACTGAGGTTAGCTCCTGCCGCTAATCAGCTCAGTTAATCAAGTTTGATTGAGTTGCTAATTGAACACTGATCTGGACTCTGACATCACTTAACGAGTATTGACTCTTGGATCTCAGTCGCAGATAAGGGTTCCAGGAACCGTGTTTGCTTTAACAGAGGGGTAGAAGTAAAGGTGTTTCTCGAGGCTGTTTCCACTCATTTTGGCCTCTTAATCGAATTAGTAACACGGACAGGTGTTTGGCTTCATCGACTAAAAGTAATTAGTTTTTCAGTGGGGCCTGGAACAGTTCTTTTCCAGAAATATTATGCTTAATTGAGAACGGCTTCGAATAATATATGGTGTAAACAACTTTATCTTTGTGTTTGCGGAAACACACCCCGGAGTGTGCATTCGTTTCACAGAGAGTCCATTTGCAACAAGTTGCATTTGGGCGATGTCAAATAAAGATCGGCGCTCAATTAGCAGCTCAATCAGACCTAATTAACCACCTCAGCTGGGGGGAATCTCAACAGGCAGGATGGAGTATGGTCTTGGTTCTCGCCTATTGCAACGCTGACACAAGGGGTCAGTTTTCGCATCTCAAGAAGAATGGCTCATAAATAATTTGTTTTTGTTCAATGATGATGAAAAATGGAAGCCATCTTTTGTTGCAGTGTTCCTTCTGGTGCAAAAAGACCATGATTGGCCACAGCAAAGAACAGAGAAGGAATAATTAACTACCTTTCTAATGAGGTGTGTTATACTGTAGCAGTCTGCAGCAGGACTGTTATTGTCATGCTAATGGTAGCCATCGGTATTGTCAACAAAAAACAGTATGCATCCTTCACATCTATCTTTGAGGATCACTTCTGAACTCCCACTTGTGGTGTTGTAAGTGGTAATGAGATGAAACTATACTAATCTATTCTTGTTTTTCAGGGATCCATGCTAACATGTTTTTCCAAGGGGCACATGTTGCTCCTAAGTTGAAGCATTTAGGAGCACAGAAAATGCATCCCAATTAATAGATGCACTCCTAAAATGGGAGCACTGTGGAGCCCTGTTTGTATGCTAGACTGTGGTTGGGGCCCACGGTGTTTTTTACACACTAACTGGAGCTGAGATCTCTGACCCCCCGTGAGCACTGAGAATAAAAAAGTCCAGCTACACTTGGAGCTGAAAGTCATCATTTGTTGTTTAAAAACAGCCTTGGGTGTTTTTTTGTTTTTTTTCCCCCTTTGTGTCCCAGTTCAGTAAAGCCATTAATGTTAGCTAGCTGGGCTCTTTACTGTAACCTTCGATATCAACTTGGGAGAGCACAGCCAAGCAGCTGCTCTTCTATGAAAGGCCTCATATCAAGCCACTGCTTCTTCTTCCTCTCACTCTGCAGTCCACAATTTCAGCCTGCAGGGAGGTTTCAGGCTATATCTTGGACTCGGTGGTATCCTGAACGCAAGTGTGATCGCTAGTTTCCGACAAAAGCAGCTGTCATTTCCACATCCAGCGCCTATGCTGCTAAAATAGAAAATCCCCTTGCACCCACGTGGGCGGGTTGGTGTTAAAATGAGGTGCAGTCATGGTAATTCTCGGCACATTGCTATTTTGATGCAGCTGAAAGCGTTTGCATTATGACCGACAAAAACCCGGTGTTAAGTCATGTCACAGTTTCACTGGCCCAATAATAAGATCGTAATGTGCCTACATAGGCAGATGCACAGCATGCATACACCCTCCTGTCTTACAGTATACACACAGGGGCATGCACAAACATGCATACAAATATCAAGATTAAATCTGAAAGATTTCAATGGAAAAGTCACAAAAGTTGAGAGGAGGTTAGAGTGTGGAAAATGTGCTTCAGAGGTTTGCATAAGTCAGGTGGAACATTCCAGTACAGCCCTCAGATGGAATTAATATTCTGTGTGGTCAAAAGTCATGGATGTCTCGGACATAAATGAGGACACATTAACAGAGTTTTAAAAGGTGTGATGGGGAAGTGCGTGTCCAATTAATGAACCAAAATACACCAGCACCCCTGCCAGGAGGAATCAGATGGCAGGAGAGTCGCTTCGTCTATAGCCTGGGAAGCAGCTGGAATGGTTTATTTGATTGAATAATGTCCAAAACTTTATCTAGTGAATATGTATCTGAGCACAAATCCCATAAATAAGTCATTTATTTGCACATAAATTCATTACAATGTTTTTCACATGCGGTCCCGGGGATTCGCTGTGCAAGTTTTTAACTGGACACAATTTTTTATTTAAATACAGTGTGAAACCAGATTGGTGATCAAAGCAGTGAAAGAGTTTACAATTTAAATGTAAGCATTACCATTACCACTGTGCTCAGCAGGAAGTAGTTAAAACCAATGGTAATATTTACAGTATAGAATATTAGGTTACAGTTTTCAGTTTTCCGTATACAACTAGCTGCCATCATCTGAACACCAAGTGCTGAAATTGGCACCTTTTCAAAGACGAGGTAGCATGTCCAAAAAGCCATCATACTTTTTACTTACATACTAAGTATGCTGAATGATAGTATGCATACTGTATATAGTATGTAGTATGTGATTTTGGAAGCAGCCACTGTCATTCCTGCAGACTTCATCTTTCCATTTCTACTGCCAATTATGTGCCACCCTGTGTGGCTGCCAGCCATAGTTGATACAGTCTAGATTCCATACCAGATCCATTTGAACACCGGAAAAGTACTCTAACAGGCCGAGCTGTTCAGCAACCCCCTATATACTGTAGCCTTGATTTCTTTTTTAACCTGAAATTATCTGTAAGTATAGCTGGATATTTTTTCCTACCTATTCCGTGTGCATTGATCATTTGAAGTAGCACCAGAGCTGTCCATTTGTCTTTGGGTGCTAATTAAAACATTTATTATACACTGTGCTAGTCTGCAGTTTCTCACACCTTATGGGGATCTCATAATCTTTAAACTAATCCAGAATGTAATTTTGCAATGAAGTTGAAATCTTTTTCATATTTTATTAGACAAGTCTCTTCTTGTCTTCTGCGCTCTTCACACCATTGATTATGCAGAATTAATTCTGCTACATTTTATGTTCTACAAGTGTCCTCAATTAAAGCTTCCCACCGCTGTAATTGCTCATTAGCTCTGTCAGTTCCCTTTAGTGTAATCTAATTCCGAATGCATATCACTTTGACTGAATAACATTACATGTTTACACCTCATAAAATGCAAAGACTTGTGGCTTTAGTGTGAACAGGTTCAACATATGTGTAAAGTGGAACATATGTCAAACCCGTTCACACCACAGTCATGAGTAAAGTGCTCATGGTCTAAAATAGAGCGCCTAGTCTCCTGGTCCATTGGTCAATCTGTCTGTCTGACCCCCTGGGTTGGGCTACAGAGTAATCAGTCTGTGGTAAGTAAGCTCTGTGTGAAGGTGTCAGTGTCCATTCTGGGGTCTCTGTCTCTGTCTTCCTCTCGCCGAAGGAAGAGGTGTGCAGTGAGCGTTTGTGACCTGAGTTGAGTCTCTCTGGTCTGCTACCCTGATCATGGCGTTGGTTCTGCTGGTTTTCGTTGCTACGCTGTACTCATCAGTCACAGATCAGTCACTACAGTATGTCTCTCTCAGTTTTAGTGCATCCTTTTTTAGATTACCTGAGACCAGTCACTATGTTCCACCCTCAACTGCTGTGCATCCTCTGTTTAAGCCTTGCAAATTAAATAGCAGTTGCCTTTGAAGACTGCTATTTTCCATTAACTCAGCTGTTTTCATTAGACTTGCCATTCCCACAAATCAACGTTGCTCTCGAAGTCGATTGAGAAACGCAGCGATAAAAGCCCCATCACCCTTCACTGTGATGTCACCATCCTTCATTAAGAAGAGAATAGAACTGAGCAACGCTACTGAGATCATTGTCTATTGGGATCAGGCATAACTTCAAATAGATTCGGTTAAGGATCCATTGATCTTAATAATAACCCATTTATAATGCATGAGGTCTTTTCTTAGATCACTCAGAAATCAGTATGAAAGGAATTGATCAACTACCTCCTACACAACACTAGGGTTTCAAGCTCAGTGAATAATTAGAGAAATTAGAGACTTGCTCATTTCTCTGGCTCTTCAGATCTCGAGGTTGAACAGAGAAATTATTTAGCAGTTTATTATGGGAAGATGCTTCTTTATTGCTGACTTTTATTTGAGAAGCATGTCTCTCTTAAGAAGCACTTAGCATAACATATTCATTTGAGGTGACTTACAGTACAAAGATGTGAAGAACAGTTCTTCAGCTCCGCCTGAATGCAGCCGGGACTGAGTCTCCTGAAACACAGAAGTGGAAAGTTTGCAGTGTTTTTCACTGCGCGTGGACGGTCCTGCTGGGACTGAGGAGACGGAGTCATCTGTCAAACTGTTTGTTCAGACCAATCCCATAATGCTTCTGGCACAGAAAGTGAACCTGAAACCTCTGTGGACCAACTAGTCTCGAGTGGAACTAACTGTGGCAGGACTATTTGTTTGCTTTGCAGAGTTGGTGTTTAGTTAATAGATCATGTAAAAAAAAGGTATATAAAGATGATAATCCATAGACATGCTTTGTTCAGTGGTGCAACAGTGGTTTCAGTCCTGAGATTCAAACCTCTAAGCTCCATATTATATTCTGGTCAAATAAATCCCAATGCAGTGATGGGGACACTATGTTGTAGGAGGTGTCTGTTCTGTCTTTCAGGTGAGATGTTAAATTGAAGTCCTGTGTCTCTGTGGTCATAAACGATCCCGCTACATTCATTGCAAAGAGTGGGTAGCTGGTGTTTTGGATAAATTCCATACCTTGGGCTCGTTTCGCGAAAGTTGCGATGCGCGAGCTAAGATCTGCAAGATGCGACATATTTCAGCGCTTTTTGGAGCGTTTCACGAAGATATCGCATTTGCTAGCCTCAAACGCATGTCACAAGCGCGTCCATGTTGGCAATCAGCAAATCGGCTATCGTCTCATCCGCCTGTATCCTTTTCTATCGAAGTTTTTCATTTGTCTGCAGCATTATGCAGCAAAATGATTATTATTATTTTATGAAAAATAATGCGTTCATCAGCAAGTGGGCTGTACTTTTTCTGAACGAAGTCCCAGAGAGTAGAGGCTATTTAAAATAAACTTTCTTTGTACTTTACAGAAGTAAGTAGTTTAAAATAATTAAAGTGTAGCCTACCACTTTAGGCTACACAACTTAGAATACATTGTATTCTTTCTGGAGATTGTCTATACAGCCTATCTGCATTATCAGAGGAAATCACATACTTGCGAGGGAGAAAATTGGTTTTGCAAGAGGTATGTAGCTAGTGGTCGCAGGTTTATTTGCGATTTGCAAGGGACGAATTTTCGTGAAACGCGTTTTGAAGATATTGCGATCTGCAAAAAAAATTCTCGCGAATCGCTTTCGTGAAATGAGCCCCTGACTCTCTCCACCTGCCACCTAATCATCCCCTGATTTAATTGACTAAAATATATATATAAATATATTTTCTCACCGTCTCCACCTCAGCTGATGTGTGATGAGCGTTCTAGCACAAAATGGCTGCCGTATTCACCCGGGTGGGTGCTACACATCGGTGGTGGTTGAGGCATCACTGTAAAGAGTTTTGAGTGCGTGTAAAGCGCTATATAAATGCATGGAATTAATACGGTACCACCCTGTCAGTGAATAAATGCCAGCTGCTTTAATGTCAAGTAACAGTTTCCTGAGTGCCAGTTAGTTATTCTAGCTCCTGAATAGGCACACTTCACATATGCGCTGGAGTTCATATCGGGAAAGTGGGGGTCCTGTGCTCTCCCTTCACAAGTTTGAAGCATTTCAGCTCCTTGGACAGAGACAGTAGGCTCTTAGACTATAACAAAAGCAATCTCAGCATTTTATACACAGGCTGTTGGAGAAGGTTGCGATGGGAGAGCATTGTGGCAGGTTTATCAGTCATTACGGATTGGACGCCCAGGTGGTTTACGCTTTAATCAAACATGTGCTCAGCTCACAATGACGTGACTGTCAGTGCAAATGCCTTCGAAGCCACATTCTCGCTACGTGGCCCTTTCACAACCCTTCCTAGCTATCCAACTCGTTCCAGCAAACAACAATCGATTTAATTCCAATTAGAGAAGAGAATTCCTCTTCACTGTCCTTTTTACAACCGTTTCTGGCAATCTATGGGGTCAAGTGTGTCCCGTCTGTCAACTCATCTGGTTCACGATACCAGCAAACTCGTGGCTGTTGAGCATGTAGCAAAATGTAGCAGTGATTTGAATCATCTACTTCTCCCTTCACTGTCATAGCCTTAGCTATGCAAGCCAAGATTTCTTTCCATCATATTCACCTTTTTTGATTGGTCTATTCGCCAGCTATAGTCATGAACTTATTCTGTGCGTGAGTTTCTGGTCACAATCTCTTGTCTCAAATGATTTTTGAATTGTTGTAAAATGTTCAGTGTGCAATCAATTCTTATGGAGTACATATGGTCCTATGGAGTGGGTACTATTGGACTCATATGTGCTCTGTTAGAGTTGAATTGACAATATATTGTTTTCATAGAAGATTTGGAGATATTGCCCAAGAAATTAGCAGAACAACATGACTTTATAATGTATATAATATGTACAACAATTATCTTTGAAACAAAAACTAAAGCAACAGATTACATTGTCAAAAATAGAATCTCTCTCTCCCGCTCTCTCAAATTCAAATTGCTTTATTGTCATGAAATACAAATGTACTTATTACCAAAGCATACATATGAGTAATAATACAAGAATAATATTAAAATGATACATTGAACAATATATAACAATAACATCAACCATAACAATAATAAATCAATAAATATGTACATGCTTATCTTTATTGTGGGTGGACACTCACTGTCCCGCAATAGGGGTTGTTTGTCCTGATTCTCTCTCTCCCTCCCTCCCTCCACAGGGGGAGATGGGGCCTGTTTTGGGCTCCCTTGCGGCCCTGGTGCTGTTGCCAGTTTTGGTGTTCCCTTCTGGAACATGGAGCCTCAATCCAGACGACCCCAACGTGTGCAGCCACTGGGAGAGGTGAGCCCCTACTGCTGCTGCCCTGGAGGATTTCATTTTAAGAATCTGTTATTTTCCATGACATTCCATCACTCACCTCCTCTGTAGCACTGATCACCTGCTTTTTGTGTTTCACAGGTTACTCCCAAAAGCTGTTTGCTTTCAGAGCTGTTATCTGTGTTTGAGACAAATGTAAATTAGACACGATGGCATAGTCATTATCACAATTTCTGCATAAAATTTGAGAGCATGTGGATTTCTTATAAACGGAGCCCAGGATGTCTTCTTGCAAAGAAACCGTGCCTTGATTAGATTTGAAAGAAGGGCATCAGTTACAAGATGACTAGTAACTTATTTTGTCTTCATGAAGTAATTGGTGCCTCATTACTTTGATCGTTACAGTCTCTAGAGTTTGCAGAGAATGGTGCGAAAAACAAAATCCAGTGATCAGCAGTTTTGTGGGAAGAAATGTCTTGTTAATGAGAGAGGTCAGAGAAGAAGGCCAGACTGGTCAAAGCTGACAGGAAGGTGACAGTAATGCAAATAACCACACATTAGAACAGTGGTATGAAGAAGAGCATCTCTGAACACACAATGCATCAAACCTTTAAGTGGATAGGCTACAGCAGCAAAATAAGTAATACCTAATAAAGTGCTCACTGAGTGTATAATATACCTTACTTTTAATTAGAGGTCGAAATTGCTTCTCAGATCACTAACATTTTTTAAAGTAGCAAAAAGACTGGAGAAGTACTGAAATCTTACAATGGTGGAGACGTCAACCCTTTACATCAGTAGTTCCCAAACCTGTTCTTGGAGACTGATAAACAAAAGTAGTACAACAAATACAACTGTCTTATCAAACACAAAATTGTAATAAAACAAGCACTTTTCAGCACGCTAGGCGATGATGCTACTTCTGGCTAGGGCCAGTCTCGGGCCGTACTTGCTCCCTTGGGAGAGCAGCACTCTTTTTTCTCCTGCCCGTTATCGGGATATGCTCTAATGACAAACGCATTTGTTAAAGGCCACTTCAGCAAAACCTGGACAGGAATAAATCAGCTGTCCCCTGCGTGTCCATCAGTGATGGATCTCCAATGAAACTCCCCGGTTGATTACCCATCACTCAGGCCGGGTTTCTGACACTAACAGGGCTGTGGATGGAAACCTCCGGCCTGAGATTGTCTTTATGTTACAGTAGCCAGATTGCAATTGATTTATAGTGTGTTCCATTTTATATTATTTTTATATTTTGTTTTGTATAATATTATTTTACTGGTTTGTTTCCTAATGAAGTAGCCCCATTCATAGGTATTCCACTTTCTCAGCGTAAATGCCTTGATGCAAATATTAGGTAAATGTTGCTGTAACCATTACATTACATTAGATTAATGGCATTTGGCAGACGCTCTTATCCGGAGCGACGTACAGCAAAGTGCATAACCCTAACCAGGCATAAGGTAACTACAACTACAACTCCATACTGCTGCTCTAACCACTACTCCACACTGGTGTACTCACTACACTCCACACTGCTACTCTAGCTAGTATACCTGTCAGGAGAAGGGGGATAGGGACACAGTAGCGGCCCAAGGGAATCTACAATTTAACCCAGAGGGATAGCCACTAAAATCGACAAGCGATAAAATGGGACAGGGAAAACACAAATAGAAGAAAACACTTAATATGCACTCCCCCTACTCACTGAATCCTCTATCAAGTGGTCGATAAGAATAACTATGGAAACGCTGTCACAGCATATCTAATAGAAGGGCAAAACGGAAAGCCAAAACAGGGAGCAAAGAAAATGCCACACGCAGCAATGCGGGTCTGACGAAACAAACAAAAGAGAAAACTTCCCTCCACAGAGCTAAGAATAGCTCTGCTAAGAGAACCCACTAAACGGTGCCCAAATCTCTCAGATTGGATAGACACGGTAACTTCTGCAGATTTGCACGACCCTACACACTAGAGAGACAGCACAGGATAGTGCACCCAGTCCACAAGGTACTGTACTCCATGTCCTATGCTATGATGGTTCAGGATACTCTGAACCGTGTAGACAGGCTGACCGCTGACCAACCGGGGAGGATGTGGAGGCCTGTCGGCTGGTGTCAGCATGCTGGACAGGACCGGCTTGAGTCATGACATGTGGGATGAATCCTCATGGACCGGGGGAGCTAGAAATGGACAGTGACTTGGTTAATACACTGAATCACTTGGAAGGGGCTGATGTAGTGCAGCGCTAATTTGTGGGGCTCTACCTGCACGGGTATGTATGGAGAGCCACACCCTCTGACCAACTTGATAGGATGGGGTTGGGTGACGGCGGCAGACGGCATAGAACTTCGGTCACGCGCTTAGGTCATGTGCTTAAGAGACACCCAAACCTTCCTTCAGGTGGTGTAACACCGCTGGACAAAGTGTGCAGCAGAGGGCACCTCCGTATCCCTCTCCTGCTCTGGGAACAGTGGCAGCTGATACCTGTATGGTAATCAAAAGGAGAGAGCCCGGTGGAAGCGTTCTGCAGTTGACTGCTCCATGTAGTTGGGTGGGATGCGAGGAGGCCAGACACCTCTCCAGTGTCTGATTGGTGCTCTCAGTCTGGCCTTTAGTCTCAGGATGAAACCCAGATGACAGACTCTGGCCGAAGTCCCTAATAAAGAACAAAACACCTTCCAGAAACAAGATGCGGACTGCAGGCCTCGGTCCGACACAATGTCCTGGGGTGTCCTGTGGAGGCAAAAAACTTGATGGACAACTAGTTGGGCAGTCTCCAGGTCCCAAGGTAAGCTTGGGGAGGAGAATGAAGTGAACCGCCTTCAAATATCAGCCCAACCGTTTGACGGGCAACCTGGTGATAAAGTCCAGGACAATGTGTGATCTTGTTCTGGGCACAAACCGTGTAAGCGGCCACAAACCCCATACATTGCTCTCCATCAGGGACCACCATAACTGGATGGCTGGTAAGGCAGGATGAGTGACCCCACTGAAGAACCCACGAGCGCACCCTAGTTGGGACGAATGGACACCCCCGGGTCTGAGCCCCCATACCACTGCCTCGATGCCCCAGGTAAGGGGCATGAGGATACAGGTGACGGGTATAATCGGCTCTGGAGATTTTTCTTGTCCATGCGGTCGTATTGACAGAACAGAGTGCCTGGTTTCAAGTACTTAGAGCCCAGCCAGTAGGAAAGATTGAAGTTTAACCTATTGAAAAAGAGGGAGATCAGGGTGGATGAGGATAGTTCAGTGTAGGCCTTTTGTGGGGGACCAGCTGAACTGGGGGGAGGCGGCCTTAGTCAAGGCCAAGAGTGGAGCAGTGACAGAACTGAAGCCCCTAATAAAGCGGCGGTAGAATTTAGTTAATTTTTGGAGAAAATCTGTATATTGTCCAGATATATGTACGTAGACAAATTGTTTGAGCATGTCCCTTAGTACATCATTGTCTTGCGCCTGTAAGACTGAGGGGGAGCTAGATAGTGTCACCTAGTGGTGTTGAACGTAATCTTCCACTCATCCCCTTCACGTAAATATTTGGCGTTTCTAAGGTCCAACTTAGTGAACAGGGTCACTCCCTGCAGGCGCAAACTCCCTGCAGGTGCAAACTATGGTCATTAGGGGGAGAGAGGAATGGTTATTCACCGTGATTTTATTAAGAACAGGGACGTAGAGGGTCGAATGAAACCAGCGGCTAGGGCCTGACAAAGAAAACAGACGGCCCTTAGGGGATGTAGTGCATGGGAGGAGGCTGATGCCATGGTGGTACAGTAGCTTTTTGTTTACTTAACACTTTCTTAAGATCAGCATACTCAGAAGGCACCCTGGTGAGCACAGGAGAGACAATAGACCCAAGAGAGGCTGCCCCAGAAGGGTTAGAGGACTCTAGAGACACAGCAGGAGAAAAGAGTCTGGAGTTCAAGAGGGGCAGAGAGGAACGGGAGACACAAGAGGAGTAACCTTAGCAGGGCTCGAGAGAGAGGAGGAGCAGTGGGGAACTCTGAGTTGAACTGAGTTGAGCAGTGAGACACCAAATATCAACACAGATGCTGAACTCCAGTTGATACGGGGATTGCGTTTCGAGAGCTGTGGGATTTCCCTGGATGAGAGGTAACTCTTGAGAAAAAACTGTATCCTCTTCACATGTTTAACAGAGCGTGTTTTAGTGTATTATTGAGTGAAGTGGGGAAATTTGTCAGACTCGTCAGAACCTCCCCAGGCTTTAATCGTTTCCTCGCGTTCCTTTTTTCCAGAATTTCAGGGTACATGTGAATGTAATGACCTGCCTTATCATGGTATACACAGAACAGCTCATTCATCTTTCTCTCTCTGCCTGAGAGAGCTGTGTGCACCCTAGCTGCATGGGTTCATCGCTATTTGGGGGCACGAGGAGTGATTCAGACATTTTCTGAAAGGAAGTAAACCCCTCCCTTGAAAGGGAGCCAGAGTTAAATTGGATACGAATAACAAATATACAAATGGCCAATGAGATCAATCCCTTGAGTGAGTCCGGCACGTAGTGAGAGGTTAAGTCATGTTTAACTTTCTTTGACAGTGTGGGGATAAAAGTCAGAGCTTCCTTGTTCCACCCAGATTCAGAACCCACCCAGATGGTACGGAATTGAATGGAGAATTAGGCAATGCTGTTTGAGCCCTGATGTAGATTAAGAATTAGTTTCACTGCCTCGTGGCCACTGATGTCATGGTCAACACTCAGCTCATTTCAGCCATGATAAGTGTAGAATTGGAACAGAGTGGAGTTTGTATTCCCCACATGGCAGTAGCCTATGAAAGAGCAGTGTCTGATGGGAGCTATACTACATGCCCCTCGGGCTCAATCAGTGCTTAACATGGAGGGCTGAAACACCAAGCTACATTGAGCGATAAACCCTTTATATTTTATGTATATTATGCACATCATAATGAACAGGTGCTGGCATTTTGGGTTCATGGAATGTGATTTGGTTGGAGGGCTGTAGGTGCTTCTGTTACTGCAGCGTTAACAAAGCAGATGGAGCCGTATCTTGCTTCAGTAAACGTGTAAGTATTTCTCTTAACATCCTGGCATGAGTCTTGTGTTGGTCTGTGATTCTCTGAAGCATCTGCTCTTGAGCGCTCAGCATGATTCCCTGTGAGGCAATAGCCTGCCCATGCCCAGCCATTTGGTTATTGAGGGGGGACAGGTCCGCTGTGTCCGTCTTTGTCAGATTCATTCTGTCAGGAGAGATGCAAAGTATTGGACCGAGGGAATCCACAAGTTAACCTAGAGGGATAACCACTGCACCACACTGCTACTCTAACCATATATTGCACTCCTGTTTCTGAGATATCTTACTGTTTTTCTTCTTTTACTTGCAGCTATGCAGTGACTGTACAGGAATCCTATGCTCACCCTTTCGACCAGATCTACTACACCAGATGCACCGACATTCTCAACTGGTTCAAGTGCACCAGGCACAGGTTAGTATGAATCTTTCTCCCAGTACTACCTTGTACAGTCTTCCATTTTGTCCTCTGTATTGCCATAAGGAAACGAAAGAAGAAGAACCCTTCAGACACAAATACAAAGGTGGGGAGAAAGTGTGAGACCACAGCCAAGGCTTCGGCTACTTTTTATTTTTGTGCACGAGCGTGGCAGGGCATGTTTGACATTTGTCTCCTTGTAACTGATGTTTGGCCATCACCTGAGTTTGCATTGCCTCTAATGGCCGCATTAGGGTTTATGGTTGACACTCTGATGGTGAGTCACTGCCGTTAAATATAACATTAAGCACAGAACGCCCTTCAGCACCACACAGGAGTCCTTTTAGCTGCACTTCTATTTGTTTGATTTTTTGAATCCCTCCAGTTTTTAAAGTTTGTAAAGTTTAAAGTGGACTTAATGGGTCGATTTCAGCTCGCCTTCAAGTCGGTTTCCCGGATCTTTGTTTCCCGGATGTAGAGCAAGATCAAGACCTTTGTCCCAACTGCAACGTGGTCTCTAACTCATTGGAATAGACCCAGGCTAATTCCGATTGCAGCATGCCTTAAATACCACCTAGGGGATACTAAAGTTGCATACTTTGTAAACCTGCTGCAAACCAGGTTTCACAAGAGACCAAGGCAGGGATAACAAACTCAAATCATGGAGCTCCACTGTGTCTGCTGGTCTTTGAGTTCCTGCTCTAAAGTGCTTAATTTAAGTCATTGATTGGCAAAATAATCTACACACCTCTTTATTGCCGTATTCATCCACTTTTACACAAAGTATACACACAAAAAAACATGTTTTGTTGCATTGAATACACATAATAAATACGCTGTATATGGTATGGTGTTACTGTATGTGTCATCAAACTTGCTGCTTGGTTAAATTGAGAACAGTTCTTCCATTACATTATCTATTAAATTATCTTTCATTAAGTTATTTTAAAAACAATAATACTTGATACTACGTGATGCTCCAACAATAAATTGTCCCATTATTATTCTAAATAACTGCTGTGCTTTTCCCAACATTTGTGTTGCAAAATTTACTTGCATCATTCCATTTTTTAAGGAAAACATTCTAATTTAAGAGACTCAAACAATGATGGAATAATCAGTAGTGCTAATTCAATTTACCTTTCCTCAACAGCTTTTAGGCCCATTCATTATTCTGTTGATTCACGAAGAATGACTTCATGTGTTTCGGGTTGCAAATCATTTCACTTATCAGTAATCATTGCAGTGCAGTGCTGTTCTGTAGACAGCTTCAGATATTATTGTGTTTTTTCACAATAAAACATCCATACAAGTCTCATCAAGTCACATAGGCCATTGTATGGGGGTCCTGAAGGCCAAGACAAATCAACAAATCAACAAATCAGAAAATACAACAAATCAGAAAACACAGTGACAAACCATAAAACACAACAACAAACAAGGTGGTATTAACTGGGTTCCTAATGCATGCTGATAATTTAATAATTATATTCAGTCAAAAGTCACCACTGTGTACTATACCAATTAATGTGTGGATAGAGGTGTCTTTTGACCAAAAAGAATTATCTAATTATCCATTTCATATGCTATTCCTAAGCCACTAGGCTAATACATTTGGTAAATGCAACATTTACATTAAGTTAGATCTCAAATCGCGAAGTCAAATATCGTAAGAGTATAATATTTAGGACATGGTTACTCAAATCTGGCCTGCAAGGTCAGTAGTAGTACCGTTTTTCTTCTTCCTGATAGACCACAGCCCAGTAATGTCACTGATTGCCAGGGATTACACCTACCTGGTGTTTCGGTTATATGTGTTATATGTATAATATTTTGTTATATGTACTTTTGAGGGTTAGGACATGAGAGAAACTTAAGTGGAGTGGTTTGGCCTGTAGAGACATTGAGTTGCCCTGACTATTTAGTAGCTTCCCCTACTGGCTGTAGGGATGAACTAGATGGGCTAACAGCTCATAGCAGTAGCATACTGGATTATAGTACCAGATTATGAGTCGGTAGTAAGAGAGGGAGGTGGGGAGCACTCCCATTTTGCTCTATGGGGGGATCAGAGAGATAGATAGAGAAAACATCATGTAATACATCCAATAATAATCAAGCCAGTTTGATTCTTGGATCCACAAATCATTGGGAGAGAGAGAGTGATACCACACTGCTGAGAGAGAGATTGTGAGAGAGTAAGTGAGAGAGAGAGAGAGAGAGAAGAAGGACAGGCAGTAAGATGGATGGGGACAGACAAAAGAGAAGGGGGATGAGAGGGGTGGAGGGAGGGATGTAGAGAAGGGGAATGCAGTGCTGTAGCCATGCCATAGTGGCTTCATTACTGTCAGGAGCTCTAGGGAGGGAACAAGTAATCAACACTCATAATAAAAAAACCTTCCTGTCTATTGGACAATTACCTTTTTATCATTCATCACTGTTCCAGGACCAGTGATGGTGATGGCATACATAATCACTGTGTTCCGTACAGAGTACGGGGAAGCGGCCACTTCCACCAGAAGTTAAATTCCATTCAATTGTAGTTTTTCTCCTGAGGAATGTTGTTTATGATTATGGTTGCTTATTGGCTATCCCAGACACTTACAACACTTGGATTCATGTGAATTGGACCAATAATTATAGAGAAAACGTCAAATGACTACACAACTTCCCTGTGTTTCAAAGACCGTGTTAGCTTCAAACACCTATTAACAATGTTCCAAACAGCACTTGAAGCACAACTACTACAGTTTTGCACTCAAATCTCTATTAAATCTTTATCTGGTTAATCTTAAAGGAGGAACATGGGGGTTGGTCACACTTTCTAGGTTTTTCCCAAGAGGGCATTGAGGAAACACGATAAAAGTATTAAATATGTCCGTTCTTTAGTTTTGGAGAAGTAAGCATTCTAAATTTATCGTCCTATTTTCAACCGGTTGAGAATGTTCTCCTATTAGTACGTCACATGAGGATAACCACTCCCCTTAACCCTCCCCTATAACTCGTGACCCAAAGTTGGCCTACAGGAAAGTTATCATTACCTTGCCCAGACTGTTCGGGTGAACTTTTATAGTGGTAAATTTAGGCTTCAAAAAATAAGCTTTAAAATACATTTAAATGACTGAATAATAATTAAAAAATGCACATTTGTTTTATTGTTGCCCAAAGACAACTGGCAAGTGTCACATTCAACCACCATGTTACTCCTTATTATCAATATCATGTCACTATATGCTGCAATGGATCACGTATGTGACTCCTACCAAGTTTTTATGAAAAAGGAAGGAATTAGAATTTACACACACACAAAAACCAAAGCTGAACTGGACATAATTTCTTATTTATTTGTCATGAAAGTTGCACTATTCGGAACATAGTGAGCTAACTTGGCGTTCGGAATATACTTGGCGTTCGGTCTACTTTACTTCTTTAACTCTGCCCCACTGTCACAAGAAGGAAAACAAGAAAAACACATCTGTGCTTTTATGCAGCACCTTTCCAGTAATGAATACTAAATATATATCAGCCATCTCTGTCTTTGCCCTCTGTGCACCACTGATGCTATGACAGCATACAGTGGCAAGAAAAAGTATGTGAACCCTTTGGAATTACTTGGTTTTCTGCATTAATTAGTCATAAACTGTGATCTGATCTACATCTAAGTCCCAAGTATAGACAAACTCAATGTGCTTAACCTAATACCACACAAACAAGTATAATATTTCATGTCTTTATTGGACACATCCATTAAACATTCACAGTGCTGGTGGAAAAAGTAAGTGAACCCTTATGCTAATGACTTCAACAAAAGCTAATTAGAGTCAGGAGTTAGCAAACCTGGAGTCCAATTAATGAAACGTGATTGGAGCGAGGTGCAGAGCTACTTTGACTTATAAAAAACACTCAAACTTTTTGAGTTTGCTATTACAAGAAGCATCTGCTGATGTGAACCATGCCTCGCAAAAAAGAGATCTCCGAAGACCTATGATCAAAAATTGTTGACTTGGAAAGGGTTACAAATTAATCTCCAAGACTTTAGGTATTCACCAGTCCACAGTTAGACAAATTGTCTACAAATGGAGACGATTTAGTACTGTGGCTACTCTCCCTAGAAGTGGGCGCCCCGCCAAGTTGACTCCAAAGGCACAACGCAGAATGCTCAGTGAGGTAAAAAAGAAGCCTAGAGTAACAGCTAAAGACTTGAGGGAATCATTGGAACTGGTTAACATCTCTGTTCATGAGTCTACCATACGTAAATCATTGAACAGGCATGGTGTCCATGGCAGGACACCACGGAGGAAGCCGCTGCTTTCCAAAAAAAACATCACTGCACGCCTGAGGTTTGCCAAAGAGTACCTTGACACTCCACAACGCTACTGGGAAAATGTTTTGTGGACTGATGAAACCAAGGTTGAATTGTTCGGGAAGAACAGCGGTACATATGGCGTAAAAAGGGTACTGCATACCAACATGAAAACATCATCCCAACGGTGAAGTACGGTGGAGGGAGCATCATGATTTGGGGCTGCTTTGCTGCTTCGGGGCCTGGACCGTTTGCCATCATCGAGGGGAAAATGAATTCTCAAGTTTATCAAGGTATCCTACAGAATATGTTGGGGTGGCTGTCCGCCAGCTGAAGCTCAGTAGAAGGTGGGTGATGCAGCAGGACAATGACCCTAAACATCGAAGTAAATCTACTACAGAATGGCTTCAAAAAAAGAAAATCCGCCTTTTGGAGTGGCCCAGACCTGAATCCAATCGAGATGCTGTGGAATGACCTCAAGAGAGCTGTTCACACCAGACATCCTAAGAATATGGCTGAGCTCAAGCAGTTCTGTAAGGCAGAATGGTCCAAAATTCCTCCTGAACGTTGTGCAGGTCTGATCAGCAGCTACCAGAAACGCTTGTTGGCGGTTATTGCAGCCAAAGGAGGTTCGAACAGTTATTAAGGGTTCACTTACTTTTTCCACCAGTACTGTGAATGTTCAATGGATGTGTCCAATAAAGACATGAAATATTATAATTGTTTGTGTGGTATTAGGTTAAGCACATTGAGTTTGTCTATACTTGGGACTTAGATGTAGATCAGATCACATTTTATGACCAATTAATGCAGAAAACCAAGTAATTCCAAAGGGTTCACATACTTTTTCTTGCCACTGTATAAGAAAAAAAAATCTCTTTACCTCTGTGCATCACTGATAATTATCAGATAAGCTTTAATAATGGCAAGCAAGAAAACCACCTCTTTGCCACTATGCCTCACTGTTCTAGGATCACCTATGATAGTGCACCTCTAAAAAGGCTACCTCTGATTATCACTGTTCCAGGATCAGCTATAAGATCTGTTATGATCCCTGCAGGCATAACAATATTCTATTTCACTCTGTGACCCACTGATCTAGGATCAGTTATTAGATCAGTTATGATTCCTGCATGCATGATAATCTTCTATTGTACTCTGTGACTTACTGTTCTAGGATCAGCCATAAGATCAGTTATGATTCCTGCATGCATGATAATCTTCTATTGTACTCTGTGACTTACTGTTCTAGGATCAGCCATAAGATTAGTTATGATTCCTGCATGCATAACAATCTTCTATTTGACCCTGTGCCTCACTGTTCTCGAATCAGCCATAAGATCAGTTATGATTCCTGCATGCATAGCAATATTCTATTTGACCCTGTGCCTCACTGTTCTCGAATCAGCCATAAGATCAGTTATGATTCCTGCATGCATAGCAATATTCTATTTGACCCTGTGCCTCACTGTTCTAGGATCAGCTATAAGACTGCGTACCGGCGGGGCGTGAGGACCATGTACAGGCGGCGCTCGCAGTGTTGCCCGGGGTACATCGAGAGTGGAGACCTGTGTGTCCGTAAGTTTCCCTCCCTCGCCCTTCCTCTTGGTCTTCCTCTTCCTCTTCCTTCTGTGGTTGTGGCAGCCCCACCCCCATTTTTCAGAGACCTTAAACTTAAGGATTAATTGAAAGACAGCCTGAATCTTCCAGGTTTTTTTTCAGGTTTAAAAATAGGCCTTTATGTTTTGGACCTTATTCTTTATCCCTAACATGGTCTACCCATCCAAAAAAAGAAAGTAAATTAACCAACTCAACCTTTCAAAAGAGTGGAAAAAGATAGCTGAAAAGCTAAGCCCTATTAGCCTGATTTAAAGTATATACTCAGGAAGAGAATATACATAAATACATTTGGTTTATGCTCTCAACCTCAACCGCTTCTCATTGGCCTCCACTGGCTTCCTATTGCTGCACGCATCCGTTTCAAGGCCCTAGTGTTGGCATTTCAGGCTGCTAAGGGGACTGCCCCACCTTACATACAATCCCTGATCACTCCCTACTCCCCAGCTAGACCACTCCGGTCTGCCAGCTCTGGTCGCCTTACGGTTCCCTCTCTACGTGCACCTGGCGGTCGAGCTGCACGTTCACGCCTGTTTTCCGTTCTGGTTCCTCAGTGGTGGAATGACTTGCCTACCACTGTCAGAACAGCAGAATCCCTCCCCCTATTTTGACGCAGACTCAAAACCCACCTTTTCAAACTCTACCTTAGTCCTCCCTCCTGATTTCCCCTGCCCCTCCTTTCTGATATCCCTATCCCTGCCCCCCAAAAAAAATAAAAATAAAAATGCACTTCTGATGACAACTATGTTTAGAACATACACATTTCATGTGTATTTTGCTAGTTTCTAGATGTGATGCTTTGACTTATGGTAGAACCTATGCACTTGTAAGTCGCTTTGGATTAAAAGCGTCTGCCAAATGACTAAAATGTAAATGTAAATGTAATTACACCCATAATGCAGTATTATTGTTCACATAAAGGTAATTGGCTACGTAAGGCAATGCTCTAATGGTATGTATGGTATTGAGCTGTGATCTTGATTCCTGGTCCTGGAGAGCCGCAGGATGTGCTGATTTTTGTTTTCGCCTTAATAATATCAGTAAGCAATTTAGACTCAAGAAACCAGATGAGGTGAGTTAACTGTGTAATTAACTGCTTTAATTGTTCAATTAAGTGCTGAGTACAACAAAAGCCAGCACACCCTGCGGCTCACCAGGACCAGGAATAAAGATCACTGGTAGAGAGGAAAAACCTCTAACTCAGCTTCAGGGAATTTGATCATTTTCGCAAGTCATTGCTGTGGGCAGACCAGGCACTGACGTCAGCCGCGAACCTCCGTACCCCCTGTTTGTCCCTGAGCGCTTAATCGGGAGCGATTGAGCTCCTTCACACTCTGCCTTAGAGGACGTGGTGTGGCGGTTGTTCAACAACTCCTCAAAGGATCATTACCGCCCTCTCTTAGCCAGAGACCTCTCTTAACAAGAGACTGTGAAGCTGTCATTTCACAGAGCGCAGGAGGTCTGAAACACACTGTGGAAAGGGTGGATTTGAAGCTGCCATTTGTGATGAGTGTGCCATATCTTCATTCCCCTGCTCTCTGTCAGATTATTCTGGTCCAGGAGCAGGGGGGCGGGGGGTTGACTGTGTAAGTGAAGGAGATAAAATCTGTCATCCTGCTAATTGCACACTGAGGCTGTGATAAGCACACGTATTGCCGTCTTACGCATTTAGATCCAATCCTCTTTTATGTTGCTGAACAAGCTTCTTCTGGCCTCCTCATCAAGAGTGCATGCATGTGTTTGGGTGTGTGTCGGCGTGTGCATGTGTTTGTGTGGGTGGGCGCAACTGTAGGGATTCAACCCCATCACCCCTCTGGTTGCAAATCAAGGACCGGAACCTCAAATCTAAACTAGCACATATTTCGCCGACAGGTTAACAATTTGGTTTCTATGGTGCACCCACTGGATTTGTATCATCAAACCTGTAGACGTGTGAGAGTGAATGAAGTGCCTGAAGCCACAGTTTCTGAACTGTTTTACCTGTGTCACACATTACACTCGCCGTAAAACCACTCAAGACAAGCTCAGAAATAAGAGAAGGAATGATATAGAAGCTCGAGCGGCTGCATGAACACAAATTTACAGTGTCCATTAACTGTAATATATATATATATATATATATATATATTTTCTTTTAACATTTTAAAACTTTTTTGAAAATGTACTTTGTAATTTAGGAAAACAAACAACTAAAATGTAGCATCTGTAGTTACCAGGACAACCGTAGCCTATAGAAACAGAGCTCAGATCTGAGGGGGGAGGTTTTAAGCTGTGAGAGGTGAAAAAGAAGCGTTGTCAACCCGCGGTGGGTTCCAGACGTTTTTCTTTCCTTCTTCTTTTAAAAAAGACCAGCCCTCCTCTCCTCTATCTTGTCCTTCGCGTCCCGTTTAAAAAAAAAAGAAATCAATTGCACACCCCAGATGGTGCCTTGTAAGAGACAGGCTTGATTCCTTCCCTTCCTTAAAGGGAAGATGAGGGAGATGTGGCGTGCTCGGCGGTGCGTGTGAGAAGGGGCATTGTGTTTCCCAACCCCGTCGCTGGTCGTAAACAACTTTATTAAAGGCTCCCGCAGTGCTGCGGAGCCCCGGAGGCTCGGAGGAGACAAACAGCTCCTCAGTTTATTGTGGAGATCTATCTCTGACCCAGCGCACCCAAGGCCAGCTCTACAGCCCTGCTGTCCATCCGTCTATTCCTCTCTCTCTAACGCTCTCTCTAACTCTAACTCTCTCTCTCACTCTCTCATTCCAACTTCAACTCTTTCTCTCTTACTCTCTCACTAACTCTAACTCTCTCTCTCTTTGTCTCTAACTCTCTCACTTCCCGATAAGTACATTGGGCTGGTCGTTTGTTTGTGCGTTCTTCTAAGCAACTAGCACTGGCTATTTAAGGCCCCCCCCTCCAATGAGTGTTGTGCGGGTGGTTGCAGGGAGGGATAATATCCTAAATGCCCCCACCCTTACCAGTCCCAATGTCTGTGTAAACACAAAGCTTAATTCATGGCGCACCCTTCACCATGTGGCATTTATCTTACTGCCGACAAGGGGGTTTAGAGCCTGCACCGGGAGAGAGGGACTGAGGTGTTTTAACTGCATTTAGGTGGGAGAGAAGGGGGAGCGTGCGGCAGCACTACCCCCTCCTGTCAGGCAGCCCTGTTTAACATTGCATTAGCACTATGAGAGTTTAGCTGCGTTAACGAGTCCTGGCCAGCCCGCGCCAAGCTGCTAAATCACCGAAAAATCTGCCGTTAAGGTCCTCTCCAGTAGGAACCTGCTGGAGAGCCACTGTCTTGTTTTATTGAAATAATTTCAGGGTGTAAAATGACAACGAAGGGGTACATTGTTAGATAGCTTTTTCACGATCGAGTAAAGGAATATAAATGCTCTTGTTAACAGCTTTAATGGAAACGTCTTTAGCCAACTTGGCTAATAATCGGTAATTGGTGTTTATAGGACAGAGGCTGTCCAATAGACACACCCACATGCACACACGCACACACACGCGCACACACAAACATACGCACGCATGCCTGCACCCACACATACAAGCATACATGCACACGTACACACATGCACGCACACATGAGTAGAGCTCATTTTATAGTGTTGTTATGCATGGGATTTTTTGGGGTATTTAGGTGCTATGTTAAGGGAGTCTCGTCTCCCGGCTGAGAATGGGGCCCGGTGCAATGAGGGTAGGTGGGCCATGGGTCTGAATAGTGGGGGCGGAGCTTAGTGGCATAAGCAGGGCTGGGCGGGTTGATGAGGGCGGGGCTTAGTGGCATGAGCAGGGCTGGGCAGGTTGATGAAGGCGGGGCTTAGTGGCATAAGCAGGGATGGGCGGGTTGGTGAGGGAGGGGCTTAGTGGCATAAGCAGGGCTGGGCGGTTTGGTTGAGGGCGGGGCTTAGTGGCATGAGCAGGGATGGGCAGGTTGGTGAGGGTGGGGCTTAGTGGCATGCGCAGGGATGGGCGGGTTGGTGAGGGAGGGGCTTAGTGGCATGCGCAGGGATGGGCGGGTTGGTGAGGGAGGGGCTGGATGGTTAAGGGCGAAGGCTACTGATGACAGTCCCCTGGCTGCCTCCTGCATCGCACACTCTCTGCAGGGTGTTCGAATCCCTCTAATCCGCCTCCTCACACCACAGGGATTAAGAGATTTGTACTGCCAGCCGTGTTTTGTATAGAGGGACAAAAGCGGGTATTAGCAGTACTCCTTTTTTATCTGTTATCTTCTGAAGATGTTTTATTGCCCTTCAATTATCTCCTCCTTTATCCCTCATATCACAAATCATATGACATGCTTTTTTTTTTGGGGCAGTTGGGTCCTTATTATAAAATTCTACTCTTTGGAAGGGGAGAAATCACATTGGGCCTCATTTATCAATATTTCCGTAAATCCATGTACAAATTTAGGTGTGATCAGAACTGAGCTAACAAATTCCACCAGATTCATCAGACACGTGTAGACAGCTTTTTTCTGCATCCACATGTGTATGTTGATAAATACCAACCATGCATTGACACCCCTTTAAATACCTTAAAAGGAATTCAATTTAAATTTAAAGATGGCTGAAAAAACATGATCTGATTTATTTTTCTGATCATTACATGACTGTGTGTGCTACAGCTACTTTGTAAGATTCTTTCTTTGCGAACAATGAAATGTATATTGAAACTTATTTAGGAGTTAACATGTTCAATGCCATGATGTTAGCAGTGGACTCGCCGTTATTATTTGTTGTTTATTCTGTTCAAAAATGGATGAGGAAAAGCTGGTGGAGAAACATAAAGAGATGTGTCAAACTAATGCACCACACTAACATCTAAACATTGTTGCTACTGAGCCTACTTTTGTTTATATAGGCAACATAAACTACGTATGTGCCACATAGGACTGGGATAAAAATGAATGGTGTGAAATGTGGTGTGACATCTTAGGTGCTGTATACACACTGCGCAGTGAAATGGGGGTAGGCAGTGGAATGTCAGGGTCGGGGAAGACTAAAACCTGGGAAGATACTGTTGTTGTAAACTCTGTCTCGAGGTTCACATTCTACGGAACAGGTAAAACAAAAATGATTTGACTTGAACTGGAGGCAAAGTTATACAATTATAGGAGAGACATTGTCTGGAATTATCCAGGAGTGTTGTTTTCACTGTCTTGTGCCAGTCCCCAAGAAGCTGAGCACGGAAAGCACCTAAACATGTTCTGGAAGTGGGTTCCAGAGTGTTGAACAAACTCAGAAGGAGGTGTCTGGGCAGTCAGAGCCATTTTTATACGGTGCGTGGTCAGAACCGACTCGTGAGCCTAACCAAAGAAATTGGCTCAATCTTTAAAGATGCGCTCTTTCTGAAGTAGCCTACGCCATGTGCCAAATATTCTAATAAATGCAATAAACGTAAATATAATGTAAAGCCATAGGAACAAAAGTCTAAGCGATGCCTTGTATGCCCTATTTATAGCAAACTTTGTTTACGTGTTTTATGGAATTTATAATCACCTCCAATTAAGCATTAATTAATCAGGATTACCGGAATGAAACATCACTCAATTTAATGTTGAATCTAGGTGCGTTTTTGTGTGATAGGAGTAATTATATGAATGAATACAATAATAAAAGCACAAAACAAGCTTTGCAACCGTGCGTTTGATTTCCGCACAAAATACGAGGAGCTGTGAACACCCATGAAGTCCATTCAAATCCTACTGAAAAACTGACGTCCAAAAACTTTGATAAATCCCACATTATTTGTGCGAATGCTTTTGGGTCAATTTTGTTTGGCTCATGTTTGATAAATGAGGCCCAATGTAGAAAGTAGAAAATTAAGAAAATGAAACGATTGGGTCCAGAAAAAGGAATTGTGCTGTTTTTGAAAGCTTTGGCTATACGTTGAATGCCTGGTAATCGAATTTGCTAATAAAGCTTTAATAAATATTTGAATTGAATGTCAGAAAGTAAGAGACAATATGAGAAAGAAGTGGAAGAGCCAGAGAAAAGGAATAGACAGAAAGGTTTAGTGGTGACTTTAGAACTTTGACAGATGTGTTTTGGGCATCACGTAAACTCCCTGCTCTGACGCTCTGTATATCAGCACCGAGTGCTTTTTAATTGGCTAACTGACTTCTCCAGTTACTCCACCTGGTCTTAAATCTATCAAGAACAAATGACCTGATACTCCACTGTTTGTGAACATCTGTATGATACTGCTGTACTTCAGGGAGAGATAAGCATCCCCATCTATTCTCTCTCATTGCCATTAGAGGCCACTGGGAGCCCTACAATGCCAGAGACCAGTATGGTATTAATGAGGCCAGGCGACGGAAAATTAGTTTGGGATATAAATAACGTTCTGCGCTGTCATCCAAAGTATATGTTTTATGTTTCAGCTTAATGAGCCACAATATGAGACTTTTTCAAGGGCTATTTTTTTCAGACTTTGATTTTCCTCGCCCCCTACTCTGCCTCGTTGCCACTTTTTTTATCACCTCAAAGGAAAGAGTATAAATCCGCTCTGACATTGATTAAGGAACAGAGAGGTACTGTAGCTGGAGAGATGAGATGATGGACTCTGGCTCTTGATGGCTTCCTTGTCATTTTTAATGTAAATACATTTTTTATTTGAGCAGCTTGCTCTTTCTTAAAGGGGAATGAATCAGACTGTCGTGGTAATGTCACTTCTGATGTGGACGGTGACATAGCCCACTCCATGGCATGCCATGGGGGTGTTCTAAAGTGGAAGCTTAATGTACCCAGAGTTTCCAAAGGTGGTTATCAGCTTGCTTTGCGAAGAGCTGTACGTGTTCCCATGAAAGTGGCAGTGTCTGCAAAAATCTGCCTGTAGCAATGCAGCTACTCACACTGATATGGGCGGATACGAAGAACACAAAGCACTAATCGGCCAATGGCAAAAGGTAGCACCAACAAAGCCAGGGACAAGGGTTGACAAAACTGCCAATAGTCTGAATTCACTTGTTAGTTAGAACCTTATTACTCTTAATGAATAAATCTACAATCTCACAAATTGTCCCTCAGTTCATTTCTACTTCAGAAACTACACATTGTTGACCTCCAAAAACTTAAACTTGATACAAAAGACATTTTTAAATATTGCCTGAAACCAAAAAGTTCATTTGTAAAGTCACACCAAACTCAAGAATGATAGGACCATTGTCTCATAATTAAGGGATGTGGATTTTGACTTTTGAAGTTGTATTATATTGGCTACCGTATTCTCTCTCTTGAGAATCTTCCCTCAGCAATGTCTATTATACAAGTATATGTAATTTATATGCACGTAGAAAGCTAGACAATTTATTCGGTCTACGGGATCCACCTGGAGAGATGTTCTTTTCCAAGGAGTTGATTGGTCAAAGGTCAGTGCTTTTATATGTTTCAATCCGATAGCCTGAACATAACCTCCCCTCGACCTGGTTAGCCGTGTAGCATATGTTACCAATGGCGATGTACCCCGATTTAAAGTAAGTCAGCTTTGTGATATGGAAAACTTAGGATCTTAGTTTAGTCTCACTTCATAGTACACCCTGTGGGTTCAAATAATATTTGTTTTGGATTCAAAGACCTTTCTGCATTTGACTAAGCTAGCCTGGCGCGTTGGAGCGAATGAAATGATCCCAAAAATGCAAACCCCAGCCATCCACCCCTCCTTGCAGGCTCAAATGCACCAATACAATTTGAACCTAGAAAGGCTCTATGGCACCCTTATGCAGGCTTCTGTTGCTACTCAGTGTTTATTAATTGGTTGATTCAAGTAGATGATAACAAATCTCACCTGGCTCCTTGGGTCTAAATATGTTGCAGAACATGAAAATCAGCAGTCCCTGTTGCTGCCCAGGAACAGAGTTGCAAAATAAATAAATAAAATGTATTGCTATGCTTGTCGTTGCTATGAAGGTGTTATGCAGTGGTTGTGCAGGATTGGTATCGCTCTTATGTAGGCTGCTGAAGTGTTAACTTTCTTTATACTGTTCCCAGCAGTGACAAAACAAGGGAGCAAGACTGATTTAATAAAAGGTGCCATCGAGCTGCTGTCATTTTTGACCTTCCACAAAGGAACGTTCACCTCCCCACTGTGGAATGACAGTCAGGAATCTGCCCCATTGTCACTTCCTCTGATATCATCTTTTTCCCTTCTCAGCGGCTGGGGTATCTTTTTTCTCCATCATTTCATACCTCGGTTTTCTGTGTCATAATAATTTTAACAGGCATAGACTCACCTCTGCTGATCAGAAATACATGAGTGAAGCTGAATTTAAAATAAGTTGTCTCATGTCTTGGAATCATATTTTTTTTGTCCTCTGCCCCAAAATCCCTCTCCTGTTTTTTGCAATAATTGAATAGATTCTTTGCCACTTAGTCCGTACGTATTTGGACAGTGACACATTTTTTGTTGTTGTTTCCGCTCTGTTCTCCAGCAAACAAAATACTAATAAAACAATCTCTATGTGGTTCAGGTCCACCTTGTAGGAATTACAGCCATTTTTATGCATAGCTGAAGTTTGTGTTGGTTTATTTCAAATGTTTGTTTTTGCTGGAGTACCAAGTAAAAACAACACCGTCCAAATACTTACAGACTACACTGTAACACCAAATTGGTCTTTTATTTTTTGAATTATTTTACCACTGGTGAGTTGGATAGCTCTTAATACTGAGGAATGAGTTGTCTTAATACTGAGGAATCCTCCCTATATTATTGTCTGTGTTCTTGGTTTAGCGTTTTTTGCCTGGGAAGCATTTCTAAGATTATCTCCATCCTCTGGGTGCGAAGGGAGAGCTGTGATTGGGACCATTCCCAGTCCCAATCATAGACTGATTGAGTGGTAATCAATGTGAGTGCTGACCTGGCCCACCCCACAGTCCCCGGGCAAACACGCCAGTCTCTGCGGCTCCGCCCCCTCCCCTTCCTCCATGGCTAGACTCTGCTTAGCCAATCACGGCACCACCCTGGTCTTCTCCAATCGCCGGGCTGCCAATCGCTGCACTTTCTGTACGTCAATGTGTCACAGGGGTAGACGTGTAACTGCCAATCCTGGCACTGCCCTGGTCTCTGCCAATCACAGGGCTGTTCCAATCTCCTCCAATCACATAGTAGCTACATCATCAGCGTTGGAAGAAAACCATGCGAGTGCAGATCCTGTGACCCATCCCAGTCAGCGATGAGAGCAGAATCTCATGGTTGACTGTATTGAAGGCGGCCAATATTAATATAATTAAACTTACCAATGAGCTTACCATTTCAGCTTTGGAAATTATCCGTTATCAGTTCAAATTTTTGGTAAAAGTGTAAAACTCAGTTTCGGCTAACTATTTCACACCCCAATAGCTACCCAAACCTTTAACATCTCTCCTAGATCAGGCTGTGAGCTTCGTTATCCCCTGAATTAAAACAAACACCATGTTATTGTAAGGGGAGGAGTTAATTTAAAAATCCTTCACGGATTATTCCTAAAGGAAAAGCTCACTGTTATAAATACTACCCATGATTCTGTCAGGTCTCAGGACAGAAGAAACCAATAACAGCCTCAGGGATATCATACGAGGCAGGCTTTATTAACAAAGTGGAGATCCAATAATGCAATCCAAAAACAGGCAATGGTCGAGATCGAGGCAGACAGGTACATGCGGGGCAGGCAGAGCATAATCGTGAGACAGGCAGAGCTCAAAAACCGAGGAGGAAATCCAAAAGCAGAGCAGAACCAGACATAAAATAACAGGGCACAGGCACGGGGAGAGGACGCTGGAACCGGGGTAGGGAACAGAATAACAGAAAGACAAACTATCCATCCATCCATCCATTATCTGAACCCGCTTATCCTGATCAGGGTCGCAGGGGGGCTGGAGCCTATCCCAGCATACATTGGGCGAAAGGCAAGAATACACCCTGGACAGGTCGCCAGTCCATCGCAGGGCACACACACCATTCACTCACACACTCACACACTCACACACTCATACCTACGGGCAATTTAGACTCTCCAATCAGCCTAACATGCATGTCTTTGGACTGTGGGAGGAAACCGGAGTACCCGGAGGAAACCCACGCAGACACGGGGAGAACATGCAAACTCCGCACAGAGAGGCCCCGGCCGACAGGGATTCGAACCCAGGACCTCCTTGCTGTGAGGCGGCAGTGCTACCCACTGCACCATCCGTGCCGCCCGAAAGACGAACTAGCAATAAGAAACTGAAAAGGACAGGTTTAAATGCACTACAGGTTAAAAGCACACGATGAGAAACAGGTGAACTGAATGACAAGAGACAGGAAGTACATATAAGGAGTGGGGAGACGGAGACACGAAATGAGACACAGGTGGAACAAATAAGTGAGAGGGAATTAAACTGAAAACAGACTATGGTAAGCACAGAGAGTACAAATACATGGAAAAGCTAAAGACTTAAACAAAAACAGATACAGAAAAACACAGAACCTGACAGACTCTAAATAATACTTTCCCTTGACCTGGTTTTGATTAGATATAGGGGTATTGCTTTTGTCCACAGCCACACAATATATCCCCCCCCCCCATTTACTCCACAATAACTTTTTTTTTCTTTTACAATGTGATGAACAAAGAGAGTTTTGAAAGACAGGAAGGCCATCCTCAGTCAAGCACACATATAAGAACAAGAAGGTATCCAAGTGCAAACACACCTTGGAAATGTTTCTCTCTCTGACAGAATGCCTCGTGCCGTAAGGCTTCATCAGAATGGATGCAGGAAATTACTTGTCACCAAATAATATAGTAGTTGATGTTCAAATGCATTAATGGCATCATATTTGGGAACAGTGGTGATGGCTCATTTCAAGAAAAGCTGTTAAAATGTTGGCATTGCCAGATATAATTTATTCTAAGCACGGTTACAGTAGGCTACATGACAAATTGATATACAGGGCCTTCTTGAGTGTTGGTAAGAGGTGGGCCGCAGTATATCAAAGCACATACTCGTAATCAGAATATGAAATGAGTGTTGGGGAGATTCTTGTGCACTGGGGAAAACATGTTTTAGCTAGTGAGGTGCACAGAAGGGAACTAAAATTGCCATAACAATGTGTTAAGGACATTGCTAGCAAAGTGGACTTGAAACACCAGCAATGGCTCATATTTCAAATACGTGTATAATCTATTTTTATGTATTTCCTGTCACTGGTTTTGCACAGCTTAACCCTCTGTGCCCCCTGTAAAGAAACCAATGCCTTAGCCAGTGTGATAGTAGTTTCAACTTTAGGAGGTTCATACCTAATTTTGCAAAATAAATCAAATTAAAATTTTGGTACATCGTTAAGGAGAACGAACACACTGGTGAACTCAGCAATGGCAAACAACCTGGTAGACCACGGGATACCAGTGTAGTGGATAACAGAAGAATCTTGTGAATGGTGAAAAACAATCACTTTGTAACTGTACAACAGATCATGAACACTCTCCAGGATGTCACAAGACTCTTGTTCAACTGCTGTTCACTGTAATATAGAGGGAAACAACAAAAGATGTGTCATTGTCCAAAATACTGATGGTCTGCACTGTAGTATAGTATACACTCACCAAGCACTTTATTAGGAGGATTTTTACTTCATTACACCTTCTTATTCATCTGATTATCTAATCAGCAGTGCAATGCATGCAATCTTATAGATACGGCTCAGGAGCTTCAGTTAATGTTCACATCAACCATCAGAATGGGGAAAAAACTTTGACTTTGACCGTGGAATGATTGTTGGTGGCAGACAGGGTGAGTATCTCAGAAGCTCCTGATCTCCTGGGATTTTCACGGACACTAGTCTAGAGATTGCAAAGAATGGTTAAAAAAAAGAAAAAGAAAATCCAGTGAGCAGCAGTTCTGCAGACAGAAATGCCTTGTTAATGAGAGACGTCAGAGAATGGCCAGACTGTTCAAAGCTGAGAGGAAGGAAACAGTAACGCAAATAACCATACATTACAACAGTGGTATGCAGAAGAGCATCTCTGACCACACAACGCATCATAACTGTAAGTGGATAGGCTACAGCAGTAAAAGTCCAATAAATGCCTAATAAAGTGCTCACTGAGTGTATATTGCCAAGTGAACAGAATTCAGAAAGTCTGCACTGGCTACTCTTGAGCTCGTCACACAGTTTTTCCTCAGAAAGCCCCTTGCAATGGTTGCCACACACGCCTCTAATGTGTGTCTACATCCCAGTGCCTTGAAGTCCGGTTCTGCCAAAGTGCTAGTTATCTCCCAGACTGTCCCCTCCTCCCGCGTCGCTGATAAGGCGACTTCGTTGATTCCAATCAGAGCGGCTTGTTCCCGCTGGGTCCGACTGGGCTGTTTACAGCACAAGATGAAATGTTTCGTCTGGTTTAACCCTGCCGCATCGATGACCTTGGCTGTCTCCACCTAATTCATGCCAAATATATTGTTTGTTCTTCTTCCTTTTTTCTTTGGATTTTTTTCCCCCTTTGACTCCAGCCAGAAAGCTGGCATGCTGACAGAACTCAATGTAGGTCATTTTATTACTGTGCTGAATAATAAATAAAAAAACTCCACTCGATCTTGTGCGAGCATTGCCAGTAATGCTAATATTACCCCAATCAATGTGTCAGCGAGTAGCTCAATGGCAAATGATGGAGAAAAAGTGCACACTTAGTATACATTGTGATTTCTGTGGCTGTTATGTTGGTGTCATCGGCGAACAGCATGAGATAAATTTACATATTTTTCCCCCACTACTCAAATTTCGAAAGTGTGAAAAATGGTTAGTGGCATGAAGCTGCCTACATTGAAAGAACATTTACTGTAGGAGTTTTTTAGTAACTGGTGGTGGACGTTGGTGTTTAATTTCCAGTGTATACATGTATGGCTATGGACAGTAGCAAACCAAACATGCTGAGGATGCTTTTGTGGCCTCAGTCATAGCTTCATACTTTCCTGTGGTTCACAGGCTGACTGAAAGTCTTGACACAAAATACCCTGGGATGCAGAAACAGACTGTGTGTATGTGTGTGTGTGAGTGTGTTTGTTCGTGGGCGCATGTGTGTGCGTGCGTGTGCAAGTGTGTGCAAGCACGTGGGTGTGTTTGCATATGTGCGTGCACATGTGTCTGTGTGTCTGTGTGTGTGTGTGTGTGCACGCAAGCACATGTGTGTGTTTGCATATGTGTGTGCACGTGTGTTTGTGTGTGTGTGTGTGTGTGTGTGCATGTGTGCTTATGAGCAAGCATGTGTGTGTGTATGTTTGGGCATGACGGTAACCCTCTCTTTCTCTCAGCTCTCTGTACAGAGGAGTGTGCTCATGGCCGCTGCGTGTCTCCTGACACCTGCCAGTGTGAACCCGGCTGGGGAGGACTGGACTGCTCCAGTGGTGAGTCTGATCCCTCACTCATTCACTCATTCACTCACTCCTGCCACAATCAGTGTACAGTACAGTTATTTAGCTGACACTTTTATCCAAAGCCACTTACAGTTGATTAAACTAAGCAGGGGCCAGTGACTGGAGCAATACGGGTCCAACAGCTGCACTGATATTATTTTTGCCGCACTGGGGCTTGAACCACCAACCTTCCACGTCCCGGTCAAGCACCTTAGCCACTAGGCTACCCCCATATAAAAGTGCATTATTTAATCCTGCACTCATGCTTGCAATTGTCATCACATTGTGGATTCATTAGGGTGAGCATCGCCTCATCATTCACCCATTAGTGTGATCTTCACTGATGGAGACATTCCTTGCACTGTGATTGCCAGACACCCATTGCTGTCTATGCGGTATTGCATACCACTGAGCTGCTCGCATTGATTAAGCACAATGACCCATGAAATTCAGACAGCAAGAAAGTGCACACACATGCAAACACCCTGACAAAGGAAAATCATTATCAATGTTCTGCATCTGTCAGTCAGTCTGGAGGTGAAAGTATTTTTTTTTTTGGTGGAGGAGGGGGGTTATGGAATTTACATGACATTAATATTCAGGCCTGGGAGGTTGGATGGGGACTGTGGTAGAGTGGGCCAATCGAACTTTAACTTTGAGCCTTGACGTCTTGTGGTTGGCAGAAACTGCATCTTTCTGATGTGGACTGAGAGAGAGACAGGCAGACAGACAGACTACAGTAAAACTTGGGGCATAGATAAACAGAAATAATGTGTCATTATAAACTCTGCAATCATCGTCATTAAGACCTTCATGTTTACATTTCTGGTTATAATGCATTTAAAAAAAATGTATTTCAGTGGCACTTCTCTCAAGCTCAATGCACTTTTCAGCAAAAAACGGCATTGTTGTGCAAAACAGCATAATCACAAGTGCGAACCAATTTGCATAAACAGAATGCGCAGCACTACAATCACAAAGAAGGATAAAATAATAAAAGCGGCAGAAATACTATCAATATTTGATGCAAAATGTCTCACAGCTCGATAGTCTGTTATTCTGAAGGATCCTGGTACACTATGGCTTTGTGGGAGAAGCATAGGGCAGCCTGCATTACCAAGATAGTAAAACATCCAAAGAAGCGTGTAGAGGCCGTTAAGAGACCCTGTTGAAGTACAGAAAGTTTTGACGGCCCAGTTGTAACCGTATCTTCACCGAGAAATAAAACGTTTGGGGCATCCATGAAAAGGGAGTAGAATGCGAAGGAGGCCTGAATAAACAAAGAAACAAGCAAGCAAATAAACAAGACAAATAAAAAAATGAATAAAATATGCGGCAGAAATGATTTTTGCAGCTTCTCCCTCTGTGACCCCTCGGCCCCCGAGCTTTGGCGGTGACGGTCGCTGCAGTTAGATTATTAGACTCCTGCAGATCGAGCTGTCAGCCACGGCTGGGATGGACAGACAGGGGCAATGCCCTGACCCCCCTCCCTACAGTTATTGCTGCCTCCTGGGTCCCCCTTCTGTTTCAGAGGGTTTATTAGAGCTCTTATGGGGGTGGGTGGGGGGTGGGGGGTGGGCAGTCTGCCACTAAATATGACACCGTTCCTGTGGAGATTACATTTGTGGAATGATGCGAGTGGAGTGCAGGGGGATTTGGGTAATGTAGTCAACAGCTGCTCACGTTCCTGGGAACATACTGAGTACTGGGAGGGTTAGAGATAACTTTTTAATAATGTTCGAAGGTAATGTTACAGTGATGTTACACAGCAACCGTTTTCAATATTCATTCACTAATGTTACACTTTTGGTGGAGGAGGAGATAGCTCATGTAATGATATCCTTCCAGAGAGATTTCAGATAAACCTGTCAGAACCTGTGTTGTTTTTCAGCGGCGTTGTAACTGCAGTCTCCATCCATTTTGGACAGCGCGGCTGTACAGGACTCCACAGATCATTTTTATGATGCCATTCATAAAAACGGCCATAATGCTCGATGATGATTCTTTCAGTCAATGAAAATTTGAATTTCTATTTATTTCCTAAATTGACTGAATTGAAATGGAATTGAGCCAGCTCTGCAGGCTGCTGTCCCCCCCGCCAACAACACCGGGCAAACAGGAAGCTCCGGCGTTACCAGAGTCCGTGTTTACCGCCACGTCTTGCATGCGCCCCTGCTAATGCCCTTTATTAAAAGAGACTCGAGGATCGAGACGGAGACATTATTCATAACATTTCTTCCTTCCATCGCCCGGGCGGGGGTCCAGCATCTCTCATTTATGGGCTCTCATCTGTAGAAATGAGGAATGAGTGCCAATTTTGAAATTAAATCTGCCCCCCCTACTCTGTCCTCATAAATAGCAAATGTTGAGGTTTTTTCGAATCCCTCCGGCCCTCCTGCTGTCCCCGTGTCAACAGTAACACCGATTTAAGAGGCCGGGTGTGCTCCCCCAGTGCTCACAATTTCTTCAGGGTTCAAACAGGGCATCAATATGCAGTCATATCAGCCGAAAACCGTTTTCAAATTCAGTTCTAAACCACGGTTGGCTTAAGAGGTGCTTGTCAGACTTGAGGTGGAAAAAACAACCCTGGGCAGAGATTAGTCCTCAGGACACTATATCGGGTTTGGTTTTTTAAAGCCGCGACACAAACAATGCGCGGTAAGTGATGTGCTTTTGTGCCGCGTCTGAATGCCGGCCCATTATGCCGAGCTCTGAGTGAGACTCAGAGAGCTCATGAATTTCAGAATTTACTTTAAAGTGGCTGCATTTTATGGTGATGACTCCATCTCAGAGGGCTGGGGTGGGCCGATGCTTTTCTGGAGCAGGACCCACAAGGAGGTCGTAATTTGGGTCACAAGTGAGAAGAAGGGAGAGAAAAAGAGGGGGACAAAGAAAGAGAAAGTGGTGGAGGAGGGCGGGGTTGTTGTTTTTGCCTTTGAGCACATTGCAGGCCTTGATGCGGATTTCATTTTTTTGCATTGACAGTTTTTAAGGGGTCAAATTAGGCTTTTCACACCTTTTTGCTCCATACAGTATTGCTTGCTTTGATTACTGTATCAGACCAAATCATACAAGTAAGGAACACTCTTGTTTATCTGGCTCACAAACAACATTCTCTTGACTGTAGAGCCTGACAAAGCACAGGACTGTGCAGTGGTGCTACACAAGCTAGCCAAACATGTCTTAGTTGCAAGAAGCTGGAAAAACATGTGACCTCATGATTATTGTTTCATTGACCTGTAGGAAAAAAGTCTCATCATGATTGTACCCACAGAGATGTAAAAACCTGACAAAAAAATCACCTGAAAGTTTTATCAATGAAATAATTGGCATCATCTTTTACAACTTATATGCAACTATAAAAACTCAGTAGAGGGAAGGCAGACCTTTGAGTACAGTTTGCTGCTGAAGTACTGTACCTTCATCCCCTCTATTAGGTTAGGTGCAACTGCCACCCTCACCCTCACACTACACATATAGAATCTCCCAAATCAACACTTACAGCTTTTTAACAGATTTATTTCTGGGACAGCGCTGTGGGTGATAACAAACATCCAAAGTTGTGATGCTGTTCTCAGCAGTGACAATCCCCTGTAGACAGAATGCCTTCAGAGGTTTATGAATTTATGGGATTTATTGTATGACTCATAGCTGCTGGGTCCACACACACTTACACACCCAAACACACTCTTTTACACACACACACAAATACACATTTACACACATGCACATGAAGTAGATGCAGGAACAGGCATACACATCGCTTTCTCTCTCTCTCTTTCTCTCTCTCTGTGAGCCCCCCCCCCCCCCCCCCCACACACACACACAAAACCACACAAACATGCACAATGTTCAAGGACAGCTGTCAGAAATCCTCTTCTGCCCCGTGTTCAGATCAGAGGCCCGTGTGGAGGATATGGACTGGGCTGTGTTTATTCTCCTCCTCCTGCAGAGCATGCAGATGAGCCCCAGCTCAAGCGGAGGTGTTCTTTTGTCAGGCCTCTCTGCGGCCTGCCACCTCCACTCTCAAGGCTGAGAACCAGTGCAGTGCTGGGAGGGCAGAGGCCAAGGAGGGCGCACAAGATTTCACGTCAGAGCATTTCTTGGGAAATAAAAACATCTTTGTGCTGAGGGGGAAAAAATTGGACCTCTGAAAAAAATATGTAGCATAGATTGAACATCAGTATATGAGCGGAAATATTTTTAATTTGCTGTCAAACATGCTGTCAAAAATTCCAATGGGAAAATAGGCTTTTTGAGCGAAAATATAGGCATCACTAGGGGGCGACTTCATATGAATTGGCAAAACTAATATCTTGAAAGCTTTCTTCATACCAACCTGAAACCCACCAGAGGTCTCTGTAGGGCAACCCCTAGCCTGATAGTGCACTCTTTTAATCCAACCTCAAATATGCCAGCATGCCTTTTATAACAACTCCAAATCCAACACAGCACTCTTTAAACCAAACCCAATCCCAAAATTGAACCCTTTAAACCATCCCATAACCTGATCACACACTTTTAAATCTTTAATCCAACCACAAAGCTGCGAGTGCACTCTTTAAACCAACTCCAAACTCACTTGTTTGTTCTTTAAACCAAACTAAATCGCATCAGTACACTCTTCATATCAACCATTATTATTTCATAATCAACCAAATATTCAAAACCACACTAAACATACAATATATTAATTTAATTTAATTAAATCATTTATTAATATCTCTCAAATGACCGAGAGACCCGCATTTACTATGGCGCCGTGTTACAACAGAACAACATCACATAAAAAAGGTACACATGCCTCTCTGGCATTGTTTTAATGATGGCAGTGAGTCCATCTTTTGTGTATTTTGTAAAATATTCCATGTATATGGGGCACTGAAGTAGAACGTAGATCGACCAAGATTTGATGGTGGGAACTCCTTGGAACATGTACTGTATGATATGTGGTGGCATTACAGATCAGGAATGAAGATAAACAAGAAGGTAGTAATCTCACCCAGGCTTCATAAATAAAAATATACCGGTGATGGTCACATCTTTTTGACAGATATGACCAGCCAACCTTATTATACAGGATACAGTGATGGGTTCTATAACTGTCACCAGTTATAAATCTGAGGGCTGAATGATGGACAGCATCTAATGGCTTAAGGGTGGTAGCAGTTCCATGCATATACAATATGTTACCATAGACTAAAACTGAAACACTCCTTCAGTGTCTCTCTTTCTGCATGACATGAAGAAACAAAGTTTGTGTCTATACAGGTAACTTTTATCACAACCTCCTTGTTAAATGATCAATATGAACTTTGAAAATGAAAGTTTTCGTCTATCCAAATGCCAAGGTACCTGTCGTAGGAGACCCTTTCAATAAGCATTCCAGTAAATGTGCAGCTATGGAGGGTTCTGAATGCATAATGAGTTGTTTCTCTAAACTGGTAAAAGAATGTTACAGAGAATACAATGTAATACAGTATTGTCAGCATACAAATGTTAATTACAGTTGTTCAGGGATGAAACAATGTTGTTCATATAAATAGTGAATAAAACTGGGACCAAACCTTGGGGAACACCTCTGGTAATATGTAAAAGAAATATGTAAAAAAGGTTTGGAGTGACATCGCACTCAAAATTCATTGTTATAGGTAGGGCTATAAAAGAGTAATGGTAGGCTTTGGATGAACAGAATATTAACAGAACAACAGGTGGAAAATGAAAGTGCGGAAGGAATAGACATAAGTGAACTATTCACAATCCATTACATACCCTAATGAAGGTGTAAGCAAAAGTTTAAATTCAGAACTGAGTTTTTATACTAACTGCTAGCCGACTTCAATAGACGCCTTGTGTCCTTCCAAAGATAATTTCACATTATATCTGAAAATACATTAAAAGAGATAGATAGTGCAAGTAGAAACAGGTATACAATGAAATGTTCTCCTTTTCAAGTGTTAATGCATTTGTTCATCCCCACCCCATGCTGCCATCGATGTGCTTAACCTACAACCGAGCATCCTTCCCCGGCATGATGCGTGTGAGCTATAGGCTATAACGGCACATAAAAATACCGCCCGCTTTCAGGAGTTCAATAAATTCTCACGTAAAGAAGGGAGTTGCAATTAATGCATGCTTAATTAAATCAGACGGAATACCTAATTTGCCTAATTTAAATAATACATATGCATAAACAGATTTACCTATGCATCAACAGGAAAGTCGCAGTGTGAACCAACCCCCAGATATCATCCTAATAGCAATTTTGACCCATTGCGACCATTTAGTAAATCCCACTTAGATATTGCGACCTTATAGCGACTGTATTTACGTCTCAAAAGCAGTCGCAGTCCTTTAGTAAATCTGGCCCTTATACCAGACTCACATAGTAGGAATACTTCTTGGCCTACTTCTATAGACTACCCTGGCATCAAGTTAACGGTCCCAGCCCCACATGCCTAACTGCTCCGGGGTTTGGCCTGTGGGACAGTAGGGTAGTGTAATAAATATAATAATAACATTAAAAAACATAATAAATGTATAAAAAGGCAAATGCGCAGATAAAAGCATACTGGCTTCGCTCCAGGCTGCACAGTGTTTGACTTTAAAGTAGTACAGGTTGTAAGTCAGGATTGGCATATAGAGCAACTTTAAAATATGAAAAAATGGGATATTGCTCCTGTTCCTGTTGCTCTGCTGGCTTTCAGCCCAGAAGCACTTTTCTCTGTTACAAATGTCAGATGACAATAATTAGCATAACTCAAGTCATAAGTAGTGTAGAGCCTCCATTATGACCAAAATAATTATTATTGTCATGATGAGTTAATATAATTAAATACATACGTATTTCACAGAGGAAAAAATATGTAAATTCAACACGAAGAAAAAAATTTATATAGCAAGAAAAGGAATCAGAAAACATTTTTGTAGCCTATATTTCAGTGAATACATCCTGACATATGTGTATCCTCACATTACAAATGTCCTGCTATTAAAATGCCCCCCATGGCTCCCAGCCATAATGTCCTTTATGCTCAGAAATTTGACAAAAGAATACCTAGGAGACTACGATAAATCCTCATCCCATAGCCTTCAACAGCAGAGATTTTCCCACCTCCGCTACTCTAAAGCCCCTCATGAGCCTTGAAGAAAGACATTTTCCCATATCTCTCTTGATTCTTTATCGTAATTTTCCAATTATTTAAATATTCTTTCAAACATAATTTCCTATGATGTTGATGTTGTTTTTATTAATCCATCCATTCAGTAAAACGTGGTGCTTTAGGGTTTTCCAATGTGCAGGACCAGTATTGCACTAATACCCAGGTGCAAAATATTAAACTGTGTTCTGTTAATACCTTACCCTGTGTTCAGTATTACTTGGCAGGTGCAGTCTGGGCTTCTTGGGAATAGAACAAACCCTCTTGCATGGTCTCAAGGGTTTTATCCTACAGAGGATACACAACTCCCATAAGCATGCAGTAATGTCCCTTTACTCTCTTTACATCTGCAACATAAACCATTTTGGGAGATGAAATAGATAAAATATGGATAAAATAGAATCTACAGTATGTATGTAGAACTTTAAAACTCTTCATAGCAACTTGAAACCCACCAGAGCACTCTTTCGATCAACTGCAAACCTGCCAGTTTGGACTGCTAATAGTCAACCAGCAGTAGGCAGAAGCATTTGTTTCAGAGCGAGCATTTAAATATAAAATGGTTTAAGAAATAAATGAAGTACATGAAACACATAAAATGTTGCTTGAGGTTTGTTATTATGATTTACTTTTTCTTCATTAGCAAGTTACTTAATAATACCATATCTCCCTGGGACTGTACGCATCCTGGTTGTGCTTCACTTCTGTAACTCTTCGATGCATTTGACAGCCGCTTGTTCAGACAGCAGTTACTGGCACCACCACATGTGAATGCCATTGACCTGGTGAAACACCAGGTTTTTGGTTGAGCGAACAAGAGAAGCCACTAAATCAACTAAGCAATGTGCTGTGCGAATACAAGAGTTCTTTCAAAATAAGTTTAAAAAGCATGGTTTAAAAAAAGAAAGAAAAAAGCAAGGGAAAACCATAACGCAAGGCAACAGAAGAAAAAGCTCAGGGTAAAGTTTCAGTTTCCTTGACTGCTTTTTTTTCATCTCAGCAAGGCTTGTTGAATGGCTTCGTGAAAGATTAAATTGGTTCGCACATAGCACGGAGAACCTCCTCCTTCTTACAGTTCACATAAAAAAGGGCAGCTCAGTTTATTTAGGGAAGTTTATTTTACTTAAGGCATGCTGTAGTGCAAGATTGAGCCCCATGGTCTCGGATCAAATCCAGGATATGGGATTGTCCTGCCGGTTATGGGTCAGTGTTTCATCACTCTCTAGCAACCCCCACTGGTCAACCGGGCTCCCAAGGATTACATCTTGAAACCACATTTGAATGGTTTTGAATGGAGTCCACTCTATGCAAGTAGTCTGCAGTCAGCCATACATTGGGAGCCAAATGTATATTACCAATAATGATAATACACACGAAAATACAGTAAATGGTGCATTCACCCTTACAATCAAGTTGATCAATGCCTCAAACACTGTGTGTCAACTTTAATGGCGCACACATTCACAGCACTGCAAACATGAACACACACACACACACACACAGGCACCATCACCCTTAGATGGTCAAAGATAGCAGAACGGAGAGGTCTGGGTGCTATGTAGGGTGCCAGTGGAGAGATGAGAAGGGGAGTGAAATGGCTGGGGGTGGTAGTCGCGGGGTTGTTGTGGATCAAATAAGCAGCAGTTTTCAAGATGAGGTCTCATTCCATAGGCAGAGAGGCCAGCAAGGAGGGAGATGATCGGTGCTCGGACTAAGTGCTCGGTTGAGTACATGGTACGGAAAGGATGTGCTCCCCAGCACATGCTGTACAGAATGGAAGTGAGAGAAACCGCCTTTGTGTCAAGAGCCGCAGTACAGCAACAAGGTCTCTGTTGAGTGGTCAGCCCTGAAGCTAGACTGGTACTTGGGTGTTTGTGTGTTTTGGAGAGAAAGAGAAGAAGAGAGATAGGATGGTAGTACTGGGTGACAGGGGGGTCAAGAGTGGGCTTCTTGAGTGGTGGGTGGAAACAGGCTTGTTTTAAGACACATCCAGTGGGCAGGGAGGAGTTCATTAGAGTGGAGATGAACGGGAAGATGTCAGGAGAGCTGGCCTGGAGAAGGGGTTTGGGGATGGGATTCAAGGAGCAGGTTGTAGGGATGGTAGCAGTTGAGATAGTAGCAAGGAGCAGGTTGTAGGGATAGTAGCAATTGAGAGTTCAGTGGCTATAAGAGGAGAGAATGCTGAAAGACAGTATAGGTACTGAGTCCAGAGTGTTGTCTGGGGAGAGGATTGACTAATTTATTTGAGGTGTAATAGCTCTTCTGTTTATCCCTGTACCAACATGATTATTTAACCCCATCCACACTGTCCCCTTGTGGTTGAGTTGTTGATGTCCCAAATTATTGTGCTGTTCATATTTTGAAGATAATAAAAACTGTTACATAATAAAACAGCAAGATGGCGATGCCCGATTGTTAAAAAGTATGAGAACAGCACTTTAGATGCTCATCAGCCACTTATTTGCAAAGCAAGGCAATTAAACAACAGGCTGCCCCCATGCCACTCTCATGGTTTACAACCCTGACCGAGTCACAGACTCAGACAATAAACAGAAGTTGCATGGATAAATATATTGTTTTTGTTTTTATTGCACGTCTGGCCAACATATTTCCGGTTTGGCTGCAATACAATTTTGTTTTGCTAATTATTCGATGCCGACATATTTATACAACCAAATATTCCACCTGGTTCATTTTTGCGAAAAATCTATTCCGGGTGCAGTTTTCAGAAAACTCATGTGGAATTTGAAAGCGCGATATATATCTTTGTCAAATCTTGTACACACATTGAGATCAAGTTTGTGCACAAATATAAAGTAGTTCTAGGTTGGTCCTTGATTTAGAGATATTCAGTGATAAACTGAATAATAAAAACATAAAAAAACATAAGGCATTTTATCATGTTTTATGTATGTTTTGTGTACACTGTATGTACATGCTCTCATCAACCATGTGTGTGCAGATAATAGTTTTAGAAATATTGATACTTTTAAAGTGAAAAGGGTTAAACACAGCTATGAAGCAAAAATCATGTAAAATTCCCATTTACAAAAGCATTCACTGACCCCCACCTCAGAGTCAATACTTTGTAGACAGGTCTTTGGTAGCAATTATAGCCTTGAGCCTTCTTAGGTGTGTCTGCATTAGCCTTGCATATTTAATATTTACATTTTGACATTGTTGTCCACTCCTCCATGCAAATTTGTCAAAGTTGCAGTTGGGCTTTAGCTTGGTGATTCCACAACAGTAACATTCTTGTTTCTAAGTTATTCTTTTGTAGTTTGTGTTGTGTGCTTTGGATCACTGTCCTGTTGAAACACAAATCTTTGTCCAAAATGCATATTTTTTTGTGAAGTGAAACAGGTTCTCAATGATTAGCCCATATTTGGTAAAATGCCTCCCAGTCCTTCCTGCTAAAGAGCAACCTAATGGATTGATGCTGCCACCTTCATACTGGTATTAACACGGTGCTAGATACTATTTAGCTCTTAGGCAAACTAAGCAGTAGGCACACTTTGGGGTCGGAAAAGGTGAGCATTGCTGGTCTAAATGGCCTGTTACCTTATGTTACATTAATGGCATTTGGCAGATGTTATGTTATGGTATGGTATGTTATGGTATGACGGTAGAGATGGTGCTTGGTTTACTACAAGCACACACGTTCAGACCAAATAGCTCAATTTAACAGACCACAAAATCTTCTTCCAGAAGGCATGGCTGTCAGTCTCAGAAGTGGCTTACATCTTTCCACTTTCATGATATGACATGACATGCTGCAGAGATGGTTGATATCTGGACACTTTCTCTCATTTCAGTCTGTGAGCTCTATAGTTCTGTTAGTGTTGCGGTTGACCTCTACCTCACTTCTCTGACAGTTGTCGTCTCATCCAGTTTGACGGCCTGATTTTGGTAGTGTCTGGGTTGCCAATCTTTTTTTATAACCTCCAAGATTTCATCGCAACTTTCACGGTCAGTTTGTCAGTCTTTAATGCAGCACAACTGATCTGATCTGCTACTTCAGTTGTGAGACCTCGCAAAGTTGCTGATATTTACACTGCAATCAGGCAAATCAACGCAGGTGGATTTGAAATTAACATAGCTGGAACTCATTAACATACTTAGTTTGCTCTCTCAAGAAAATGGAATACACCTGGTCCAATTTAATGATTCATACAAATGGGGTGAATAATAAGGTCATTCTCAGGGTTAGATTTTTATATATTTCTGGAAACATCATTTTGACATTGTCGAGTCAAAAATATATTTGATTTGGACTTTGTAACAGCAAAATGTGAAATTTTCAATGGGAGTGAAACATTTCTGAAGGCACTGTAGATGCACATACACATGAGTATGCATCCCAATACATGTATTTACATACACACATGCAGTGGCGGAGCCAGAGGGGTGACCGGGGAGGGGGGGCCACTGGTTACCCCTGAAATCTGATTGGCCACCCTGGGTGATACCAGATTTCTATCAAGTAACTGGCTGATAAGAACTGGCTGTTCAGAGCACAGTGAGTCTATGTTAACTAACTTTATTAGTCAGATGGTCAGCTAACTTTTTGCCATCTCACTTTTCAGCTAAAAAGCGAATTGTGGTAAAGTTTTGAAATTGAGGAAAGTATTTTCAAGCGGCGACCAATGCTACAGATTACTAAATGCTATTGAAACGAGAGAGGGTCAGGGCTGGAACAGTCTGGAACACGCATATAAGCACTCACACTCCCACACTTACATCTATAGCGTGCACACACGCACGCGCACACACACACAGGGTCTGAGGGTTTTTGTGGCTTCATTTCATTCAGCAGCCAATTTAAGCCTTGCTTTGGAAAAAGGTTTGTGGGCTGTATAGCCAACCAGTGACGTAAATTTAGCATTCAAGTGCTGAAACACACCGAAAAAACCAGCAGACACAGCAGCCTTCCAGGACTTGAGTTTAAGATCCCTGCTCTAAACAGGCTGCTGCCTGGACATATCAAGTCAGAATGAATGGTCCTAACAAACTAAGGCCCTGACGCAGCATCACAAACAGCTGATCAACCACACGCTCTTTCCATTATTATTATTTATGTTCTTAGCAGACACACAGTCTTACCTAGTGCAACTCACTCACTTATCATTTTGTATCGCTGGATACTTTGCTATACAAAACAATTCAGGCTACATACTTTGCTCAAGGCCATTGCAGCTTGGGATTTTTACCTAAACCACTCAACCCTAGGTGCCATTTCACTTGGGGCAATATTGTGCTAAATCAGAAAGACTAGATTCAGGAAAAAATAAATGAAAGTGATTTTAGCTGAAGAGGCTACGTCAAAGCCCACTGTGTCTCTGCCTGCCATAATTAGGAGGTGGGATTGGGGGAGGGCTTTGGTGGGGGGTAGTAAGCTACACAAAGCTGTAACATCTGTGCTCTCCATTAATTCTGACCATGAATGTTTGTTACTTTGTTCATTGAAATTCTGCTGCCCGTGGGGAGTTGTGGGAAGATGGGGGGTGGGGGTTGGGAGGAGCACTGTCATGGACATGTTGTCTTGCCGTGCAAATAAAGCATACTTGAATTTTAATTAATGCGTGAGTGTACAGTTTAATACATTACTTTGATGAGCTAGTAATTTGCCAGACATTTATTTCACGTGAACTCTCTGCTCTGACTCCCCATACTGCCCCCTTGTGCTTTCATTGGCTAATTGCATTCTCCCGTGACATGACCAGGCCTTAAATCTATCCGAAACAAATGACCAGATACTGTTTGTGCGCACGTGTCTGATGCTGCTGTTCTTTAGGGAGGGATAAGCATCCCCATCTATTCTCTCTCATTGCCATTAGAGGCATTGGGACTGGGAGTTGTACACTACCACACAGTGTAGTATCGACATTGTTGTAAAATGCACTGGCAGCATTGGGTAACTGTTGTCATGTTAATAAAGCTGTCTTTGAACCCTTTGGGGGAGCCGGGAGGAGAGAGGAGAAGGGTTTTTGTTATGGTGTGTTGGTCAAAATATAAACAAAGCAAAATCATTGTGCTGTATTGATTTTTTTTTTTCCTCCACAAATCCCAGTGTAACATTACAGTGACTTACTAACAGTGCGATATTTTGGTAACACTTTACGACACTGTTACATGAATTGGTGTTAATTATTGTAATTAACTAACTACTGAGAAGCTAATGTATGTAGCTTTGTAATCATTCATTCTTGTTAACAGCTACTTTTGTTAATACCAATTCATATTGGAATTTAAAAAAAAACAGTTAATGTATTCGTTCATGGTTAACTAATTATACGTTTATCTTATCGTTTGCTAATACATAAATATCCATGTAACTACCACATGAATCAGTAGTTAACAGATACCTTAACTGATGATTCGTGTCCCTAATGTAAATTTGTGTAATTCCTGTCCCTAATTCATGTCCCAAATGTTAAGTGTGAGCAATATATTCTATGGTGTAATGCTAACCAGGGTGTTGCATTATCAGGTGTGAGAAGGCACCAGTGGGAAGTTATAACAGTGTTCGGTACCTGACTTTTATTTCTTGGCACATACAGTTCAGGAGAATTGGTCATTTTATTGCAGTTACTGTATGAAGCAGTGACTGCAGTACAGAAAAAAATGGTGTGGCTGTGCGTCTCTCTCCTTAATGAAGAGGACCAGTCCCAGTTGCAAGGCAATTTGTTACACCTTAATTGGCTAAATAAATCACCAGATTAGGATTTTAATGGTGAATGGGTTTGGGCGATGGCTGTGGGAGGGGTAGGGGGGAGAAGGTTGGGAGGAGGTGAAGGGGAAGGGGGCGGGTGGGGGTAAATGAAGTGTGGCTCGGCACGTGACTGCTCCGCCAGAGGCTCGTTAACAGAGAACTCTTAACGAGCTGGTGCTACGGTCTCTCAGCAGCGGTCCAACGGAAAATGTCTTTTTGTCTCTCCTTCTCTCCCTCCTACCTGCTCTCTCTTTCTCCCCTATTCTCCCTTTTACCTGCTCTCTCTTTCTCCCCTTCTCTCCCTCTTACCTGCTCTCTCTTTCTCCCCTTCTCTCCCTCTTACCTGCTCTCTTTCTCCCCTTCTCTCCCTCTTACCTGCTCTCTGTTTCTCTCCCTCTCCCGCTGTCCGGCCGTGTCCCAGCGTGACTCTTTCTTCGAAGATGAAGCTCTTTACGTCCCATTAAGCCCAGAGCTTCATTGTCTTTTTTCTTTATATTACAGTGTTATTTGCACCATTATCTTCATTTTAACTGAGTGCCTAAAACTGAGAGTATGTACAGTATGTGTGTCCATGCTTATAGTGACTCGTAGGGTGTGTTACAGTGATTTGTCTATGTGTGCCTTTGTGTGTATTTGTATGTATGTATGCGAGTATCTTGCATACTGATAAGTATGTACTTATGGAAGCACATACAGTACTGTGCAGAAGTCTTAGGCACCCTCAACGTTATTATATATATGTTTATTTTTCTTGTGTGTTAGTATGAAAGAACACATTTGAGATTTCCAAATATTCATTTTCCAAAAGATTTAATTTTACAGAGACATTTTTGTATTTAATTTTAAAAAGTAACATATTACTGTAAGCAATTTACTACTTTTTACATAAAAACTTGATCAAGGCTGTCTGAGATCAGAAGCAAGGAGCCAACCAAAGTCTGCAGAAGAACTGTGGTAAGTTCTTCAAGATGCTTGGAACAACCTCCCTGCTGACTGTCTTAGCCAATGCTGTCCTGCAGTTCTATATCTCAGAGAAGTGATGCAGTTTTAACGGCAAAGGGTGGTCACAAAAAATATTGATTTGATTTAGTTTTGTACTATTCTGCCAAATTACTAAAATGAAATGTAGAATGTATAGTACGGTTATTTAGGACCTTTGAATTATTTTTGAAATAATCTTATCTGTACAGAATGTTATACTGGTGCCTAAGACTTTTGCACAGTACTGTATGTATGCATGAATGTGTGTCTATGTGTGAATTTACTGAAAAGGTTTTGTGAAAGTACTTTTCACTGCATTATATGTTTCTTTGTGTTTACCTCAATGTTATACACAACCCAGAATTTTGTGCCAGCTTGGCCTATGACTTTTGCTAAGTGTATATATACTATACACACAGTACTGTATACTGTGTGTGTGCGTGTGTGTAGGTGTGTGTGCATATGTGTGTGCATTTGCCAGTTCTAGGCGTGTGTGCACACAAGGTGCCAGTGTGTCCGTTTTGCCTCCATTTGTACTGTAAGTGTCTGTGAATACACATGCATTTCCTTATTCAAGTCATTGGCCACCAAGAGGCCAGAAACCTCTCAGGGCAGGAAGGCGGCGATCGTGGCATTGATGATGGTGCCAGTGATGACAAGGATGATCATTACGCCGCTATGTGCGATTAACCCTCAGCTCCTGAAGCACTGAAGACCTTGTTCATTAGGCCAAAAGCCATCATTCCACTCAAACTCAAACCCAGCCCGCCACGCTCTTCTGGGACGTCCTGATGAGGGGCCCGGCAGAAACCCTCTATCTCCCGTCCTTAAGGGAGGTTAGAGTGTCGGAGAATAGTGCCAAACGCTAGAGTGACCATCAGGGAGATAAGAGTTTGTGTGAATATTAATGTGGGGACGCTTGTCCTTATTTCACAGTCTGCGAGTCACGCTTGATTTGCCGGCCCATTTCCATGGTTATGAGCTCTGGCTTTCGGCGAGCCGTAAGTAATTTGCGGTAAGTCATTCGCGGTACTTAAGTGATCATGGGGTTTGATGGTTCCCTTTCCTAATGATCAAGGGCCAATTGTGTTTTGTTCCAGCCTCTGGAAAACTGGCATCGTCTGCGCGTGTGCAGGCAACAGGAACTGTAAATAGCCAGGGGGTGCACTGTGGGGTTGGGGTGCGTGATTTCTCTCTGTTTCCCCGAAAGTTTTACACAGCAGCTCTGAAATATATAATCTAGGCTATATATGTGCTTGTGTGTGTCTGTAGTACTTTTGTATATACATATTTGTATACTTGTGTGTGTGTTTGTTCATTTGTGTATGTGTGTAAGTATGTGACTGTGTACAGTATGCATGTGAGTGTATGTATGAGTGTGTGTATGTCTGCTTGTGTTTATACGACTATGTATGTTTGTGTGCATGTGTGTGGCTGTGTCTATTTGTGTGTTTGACGTGTGTAAGTGTCTATATGTGTGCTTGTGTGTTTATTTGTACACGTGTGTAAGTGTGTATGTGTGCTTGTGTGTGTATTTGTACATACAGTATGTGCATGTGACTATATGTGTGTAAGTGCGTGTGTGTAGGTGTGTGTATTTGTACATGTGTGTAAGTGTCTGTGTGTGCTTGTGTGTTTATTTGCACGTGTGTATGTGACTGTGTTTGTAAGTGTGTGTATTTGTACGTTTGTATGTGAGTGTGTGTGAGTGTGTGTATTTGTACATGTGTGTATGTGACTTTGTGTGTGTGACTGTGTTTGCAAGTGTGTGTATTTGTACATGTGTGTCTGTGTGTGTGTGACTGTGTGTGTAAGTGTGTGTGTATGTGACCGTGTGTGTGTGACTGTGTGTGTCAAAGTGTGTGTATATGACTGTGTGTGTATGTGACTGTGTATGTGTAAGTGTGTATGTGACTGTGTGTGTGTAAGTGTGTGTGTGTATATAACTATGTGTGTATGTGACTGTATGTGTGTAAGTGTGTGTATGTGACTGTGTGTGTAAGTGTGTGTGTGTGTGTGTGCAAGTGTGTGTATGTGACTGTGTGTGTGTAAGTGTGTGTGTGTATATGACTTTATGTATGTGTGTGTATGTAACTGTATGTGTGTAAGTGTGTGTGTGTGATTGTGTGTGTCCAAGTGTGTGTATGTGACTGTGTCTGTGTAAGTGTGTGTGTGCAAGTGTGTGTATGTGACTGTGTGTGTGTGTAAGTGTGTGTATGTGACTGTGTGTGTAAGTGTGTGTATGTGACTGTGTGTGTAAGTACGTGTATGTGACTGTGACTGTGTGTGTGTAATTGTGTGTATGTGACTATGTGTGTGTGTGACTGTGTGTGTAAGTGTGTGTGTATGTGACCATGTGTGTGTGTAAGTATGTGTGTGAAAGTGAGTGTGTATGTGACTGTGTGTCTGAGTGTGTGTGTATGTGACTGTGTGTGTAAGTGTGTGTGTGAAAGTGAGTGTGTATGTGTGTAAGTGTGTGTATGTGACTGTGTGTGTAAGTGTGTGTGTGTATGTGACTGTGTATGTGTAAGTGTGTGTATGTGACTGTGTGTGTAAGTGTGTGTGTGTGTGTGTGTGTGTGACTGTATGTGTGTAAGTGTGTGTATGTGACTGTGTAAGTGTGTGTGTGTACGTGACTGGGTGTGTGCAAGTGTGTGTGTGACTGTGTGTGTGTGAGTGTGTGTGTGACTGTGTGTGTGTAAGTGTGTGTATGTGACTGTGTGTGTAAGTGCGTGTATGTGACTGTGTGTGACTGTGTGTGTGAAAGTGAGTGTGTATGTGACTGTGTGTCTGAGCGTGTGTGTATGTGACTGTATGTGTCTAAGTGTGTGTGTGTGACTGTGTGTGCAAGTGTGTGTGACTCTGTGTGTGTAAGTGTGTGTGTGTTACTGTGTGTGTGTAAGTGTGTGTGTGTATGTGACTGTGTATGTGTAAGTGTGTGTATGTGACTGTGTATGTGTAAGTGTGTGTATGTGACTGTGTGTGTAAGTGTGTGTGTGACTGTGTGTGCAAGTGTGTGTGTGACTGTTTGTGTGTAAGTGTGTGTGTGTGATTGTGTGTGTCCAAGTGTGTGTATGTGACTGTGTCTGTGTAAGTGTGTGTGTGCAAGTGTGTGTATGTGACTGTGTGTGTGTGTAAGTGTGTGTATGTGACTGTGTGTGTAAGTGTGTGTATGTGACTGTGTGTGTAAGTACGTGTATGTGACTGTGACTGTGTGTGTGTAATTGTGTGTATGTGACTATGTGTGTGTGTGACTGTGTGTGTAAGTGTGTGTGTATGTGACCATGTGTGTGTGTAAGTATGTGTGTGAAAGTGAGTGTGTATGTGACTGTGTGTCTGAGTGTGTGTGTATGTGACTGTGTGTGTAAGTGTGTGTGTGAAAGTGAGTGTGTATGTGTGTAAGTGTGTGTATGTGACTGTGTGTGTAAGTGTGTGTGTGTATGTGACTGTGTATGTGTAAGTGTGTGTATGTGACTGTGTGTGTAAGTGTGTGTGTGTGTGTGTGTGTGTGACTGTATGTGTGTAAGTGTGTGTATGTGACTGTGTAAGTGTGTGTGTGTACGTGACTGGGTGTGTGCAAGTGTGTGTGTGACTGTGTGTGTGTGAGTGTGTGTGTGACTGTGTGTGTGTAAGTGTGTGTATGTGACTGTGTGTGTAAGTGCGTGTATGTGACTGTGTGTGACTGTGTGTGTGAAAGTGAGTGTGTATGTGACTGTGTGTCTGAGCGTGTGTGTATGTGACTGTATGTGTCTAAGTGTGTGTGTGTGACTGTGTGTGCAAGTGTGTGTGACTCTGTGTGTGTAAGTGTGTGTGTGTTACTGTGTGTGTGTAAGTGTGTGTGTGTATGTGACTGTGTATGTGTAAGTGTGTGTATGTGACTGTGTATGTGTAAGTGTGTGTATGTGACTGTGTGTGTAAGTGTGTGTGTGACTGTGTGTGCAAGTGTGTGTGTGACTGTTTGTGTGTAAGTGTGTGTGTGACTGTGTGTAAGTGTGTGTGTGTGTGACTGTGTGTGTGCAAGTGTGTGTGTGACTGTGTGTGTGCAAGTGTGTGTGTGACTGTGTGTGTGAGTGTGTGTATGTGGCCATGTGTAAGTGTGTGTGTATGTGACTGTGTGTGTGTAAGTGTGTATGTGACTGTGTGTGTAAGTGTGTGTATGTGAATGTGTGTGTGTAAGTGTGTGTATATGTGACTCTGTGTGTATGTGTAAGTGAAAGTGTGTGTATGTGACTGTGTGTGTGTATGTGCAAGTGAAAGTGTGTGTGTATGTGACTGTGTGTGTAAGTGTGTGTATGTGACTGTGTGTGTGTGTGTAAGTGTGTCTGTGTGACTGTGTGTGTAAGTGTGTGTATGTGACTGTGTGTGTGTGTGACTGTGTGTGTGTAAGTGTGTGTGTAACTGTGTGTGTGTGTAAGTGTGTGTATGTGACTGTGTGTGTGTGTAAATGTGTGTGTGACTGTGTGTGTGTAAGTGTGTGTGTGTGACTGTGTGTGTGTGTAAGTGTCTGTGTGACTGTGTGTGTAAGTGTGTGTGACTGTGTGTGTGTGTAAGTGTGTGTGTGTGACTGTGTGTAAGTGTCTGTGTGACTGTGTGTGTGTGAGTGTGTGTGTGACTGTGTGTGTGTAAGTGTGTGTATGTGACTGTGTGTGTAAGTGCGTGTATGTGACTGTGTGACTGTGTGTGTAATTGTGTGTGTATGTGACTGTGTGTGACTGTGTGTGTGAAAGTGAGTGTGTATGTGACTGTGTGTCTGAGCGTGTGTGTATGTGACTGTATGTGTCTAAGTGTGTGTGTGTGACTGTGTGTGCAAGTGTGTGTGACTCTGTGTGTGTAAGTGTGTGTGTTACTGTGTGTGTGTAAGTGTGTGTGTGTATGTGACTGTGTATATGTAAGTGTGTGTATGTGACTGTGTATGTGTAAGTGTGTGTATGTGACTGTGTGTGTAAGTGTGTGTGTGACTGTGTGTGCAAGTGTGTGTGTGACTGTTTGTGTGTAAGTGTGTGTGTGACTGTGTGTAAGTGTGTGTGTGTGTGACTGTGTGTGTGCAAGTGTGTGTGTGACTGTGTGTGTGCAAGTGTGTGTGTGACTGTGTGTGTGAGTGTGTGTATGTGGCCGTGTGTAAGTGTGTGTGTATGTGACTGTGTGTGTGTAAGTGTGTATGTGACTGTGTGTGTAAGTGTGTGTATGTGAATGTGTGCGTGTAAGTGTGTGTATATGTGACTCTGTGTGTGTATGTGTAAGTGAAAGTGTGTGTATGTGCAAGTGAAAGTGTGTGTGTATGTGACTGTGTGTGTAAGTGTGTGTATGTGACTGTGTGTGTGTGTGTAAGTGTGTCTGTGTGACTGTGTGTGTAAGTGTGTGTATGTGACTGTGTGTGTGTGTGACTGTGTGTGTGTAAGTGTGTGTGTAACTGTGTGTGTGTGTAAGTGTGTGTATGTGACTATGTGTGTGTGTAAATGTGTGTGTGACTGTGTGTGTGTGTAAGTGTGTGTGTGTGACTGTGTGTGTGTGTAAGTGTCTGTGTGACTGTGTGTGTGTAAGTGTGTGTGACTGTGTGTGTGTGTAAGTGTGTGTGTGTGACTGTGTGTAAGTGTCTGTGTGACTGTGTGTCTGTAAGTGTGTGTGTGTGACTGTGTGTAATTTTGTGTGTGTGACTGTGTGTAAGTGTCTGTGTGACTGTGTGTCTGTAATTCTGTGTGTGTGACTGTGTGTGTGTGTAAGTGTGTGTGTGACTGTGTGTCTGTAAGTGTCTGTGTGACTGTGTGTCTGTAAGTGTGTGTGTGACTGTGTGTCTGTAAGTGTCTGTGTGACTGTGTGTCTGTAAGTGTGTGTGCAGTGGGAGAGCGGGCTGCAGGTGGTAATGGTAAGTGTGTGTGTGACTGTGTGTGTGTGTATGTGACTGTATATGTGTAAGTGTGTGTATGTGACTGTGTGTGTAAGTGTGTGTGTGACTGTGTGTGTGCAAGTGTGTGTGTGACTGTTTGTGTGTAAGTGTGTGTGTGACTGTGTGTAAGTGTGTGTGTGTGACTGTGTGTGTGCAAGTGTGTGTGTGACTGTGTGTGAGTGTGTGTATGTGGCCGTGTGTAAGTGTGTGTGTATGTGACTGTGTGTGTGTAAGTGTGCATGTGACTGTGTGTGTAAGTGTGTGTATGTGAATGTGTGTGTAAGTGTGTGTATATGTGACTCTGTGTGTGTATGTGTAAGTGAAAGTGTGTGTATGTGTAAGTGAAAGTGTGTGTGTATGTGACTGTGTGTGTGTAAGTGTGTGTATGTGACTGTGTGTGTGTGTAAGTGTGTCTGTGTGACTGTGTGTGTGTGTAAGTGTGTGTATGTGACTGTGTGTGTGTGACTGTGTGTGTGTGTAAGTGTGTGTGTGTGACTGTGTGTGTAAGTGTGTGTGTGTGACTGTGTGTGTAAGTGTGTGTATGTGACTGTGTGTGTAAGTGTGTGTGTGACTGTGTGTCTGTAAGTGTGTGTGTGTGACTGTGTGTGTGTAAGTGTCTGTGTGACTGTGTGTGTGTAAGTTTGTGTGTATGACTGTGTGTGTGTAAGTGTGTGTGTGACTGTGTGTGTGTAAGTGTCTGTGTGACTGTGTGTGTGTAAGTGTGTGTGTGTGACTGTGTGTAAGTGTCTGTGTGACTGTGTGTCTGTAAGTGTCTGTGTGACTGTGTGTCTGTAAGTGTGTGTGTGTGTGACTGTGTGTGTAATTTTGTGTGTGTGACTGTGTGTGTGTGTAAGTGTCTGTGTGACTGTGTGTCTGTAATTTTGTGTCTGTGACTGTGTGTGTGTGTAAGTGTGTGTGTGACTGTGTGTGTAAGTGTGTGTGTGTGTGTGTGTAAGTGTGTGTGTGACTGTGTGTCTGTAAGTGTGTGTGTGACTGTGTCTGTAAGTGTGTGTGCCGTGGGAGAGCGGGCTGCAGGTGGTAATGGTAAGTGTGTGTGTGTGTGACTGTGTGTCTGTAAGTGTGTGTGTGACTGTGTGTCTGTAAGTGTGTGTGTGACTGTGTGTCTGTAAGTGTCTGTGTGACTGTGTGTCTGTAAGTGTGTGTGCAGTGGGAGAGCGGGCTGCAGGTGGTAATGGTGATGCTGCACGCCCGCTGTCTGTGATATCAGCGCTGTTACCTGTGATCTCTGGATGCTGCTTAACCCTGGACTTAATTTGAGTGGCGCAGTGATTACCCGCCGTCCCGTGGGACATCGATTGCCTCGGGCTGCTCTCTAGCGAGCTCCTGCACCACGCTGACGAATGAACCCGCGGCTCCGCCAAGTCCAATTAGCTGCCAGGGCCACATCGATGTGCCTCTCCTTGTCTCTCTCCTTTCCTTCCATCTGCTTGGGGTAAAGTTGGACGTAGACTTTTAATCACGTCTTTCTGATAGCCTGCCCCTCTTCTGACCTCACACACACACTCAACGCCCTGTGTAGCACACTGAAGTGGTCGCTCCCCAGGACACGGAGATGACGGCGCTCGGGTGGGTTTGTCGTGTGACACATTGCGGGATGTTGTGGTGAGCTACACTTTGTCTTGCAGGGATTTCGCATTTCGTGTGAGTTGCCTTGCCAAATTTGTTTTGGGTTGTGCTGGGGCTGTTGATCATCAGCAAACAATGCAGTTTACCTCCAAGCCAGCAGGAGCAGTCAAGCACAAGAGCAGTTGCAATTCTACAAAATATCTTTAAATGTAATGGCACTGAAGCTGATGCATACAGTAACTTTTTCAATCTAGTAGTTTATTCTTCACTACACACACTTCACACACTTACACACACACACAGTCACATGGGGGCGACATGGCTCAGGCAGTAAGAGCAGTTGTCTAGCAGTCGGAGGGTTGCAGGTTCGATCCCCCGCCCGGGCTGTGTCGAAGTGTCCCTGAGCAAGACACCTAACCCCCAAATGCTCCTGACGAGCTGGTCGGCGCCTTGCATGGCAGCCAATCGCCGTTGGTGTGTGAGTGTGTGTATGAATGGGTGAATGAGAAGCATCAATTTTACAGCGCTTTGGATAAAGGCGCTATATAAATGCCAACCATTTACCATCCAATGTCATGGTGTTATTTCTGACACCTTTCATTGTGTAATTTTTTTTTTTTTCAGTTTTAACATAACCTGATACCTTTGTTTAAGGAAATGGGGTTTAAGGTGAAGTGAAATGATGAATTCTCCCAAACAAGTTTGTAGGTGGAAAACACATTTCAGCCATTATTACCAAATGAAATACACGAAAACAGGGCTATAAATAGAGTCACAAGAGGAAAGGTTTCAATTAGACCTTGATTCTTTTTTAATGTGAAGTGGATATATAGATGGGTTCTGAAATGCTTCATTAGTCTCGTCAGTGTTATTTGTGTATTTTTTTTTTTTAACGGAACACTGTGGGGTGATTTTGGAGGGGTTTAATTGGTCATTCCCTCTGATTATGTATTTATTCATTTATTTATTTATGTTGCAATGGTCATAATCCAGACTGGTCAGTCATGTTTTGTCTAATCGATTACAGTTGACTCACACCTCAAACTGAATCTGAATGAGCTTACAGTAGTGTATTTAGCAAGTTTTTGAGCCCCTTTGGCTAATACAAGTCCTATCCAGAAGTTCCACTGAGCTTGTCTGGTGTACTGGACGCTTTGAAACACTCTCAAAACATGCAAACCCTTCTGGTCATCTTGGTTGGCTCAGTTGCATCAGGTGAGCACAAAAGTATTTGAATCCAAAGCAATCACATATTCGACCTATGTCTGGTGCTATCCAGTTGTATAAAAGAATTGTTTGTTAAGTGTGATCTTTTCTAGTTGCTTAGGAACACCAAACACATGCTACGCACATGTTGGACACAAACATTTAATGTAATTATATTAATTGTTTGAAATCACTAACAGGATATTTCTTATTGTTTCTTGATGTCAGTCAGATGATGCTGAGAATGAGTTTGATGAAGAGATTATGGTTATTATTGTCGACAGCTGTGATAATCCTGATTGATAGTTATATGCTTGAGAACCAAAAATGGGTTTCTGCAGTTTTCCGGGTGAATTACCTGCTGTACAAGACAAAGTGTGAAGTGTGGTGTAGATCAGGATACTGAAAATGTTCTGGTTAAAATTAACCTTAGGGTTATCCTAAGCTAAACATGATATTCATAATCTTCATTTTATCCAGAACATTTTGATTATCCTGATCTACACTGTGGTCATTTTGTTTAGAGCTGTTGGTGATAAATGAACACCTTATGTCGCACAGCAAAACAAAATGTTCCCAAACCTCTCCTCAGAAGCACCCCAGCTATATCCTGTATTTGTTCAGTCCCACCAGCAGCACACCTGATTCAGATTAATGAGGCTTTGATTAGCTGAACCAGGTGTGCTGCTGATGGAATTTAACACACAGAGTGGACCAGCTGGGGTGCCTTGAGGAGACGTTTGAAAGTAGCTATGCTAACGCGGTTTGACAGACATAAAATTGTGGTTTTGCATCAACTCGACAATTCTCAGCAATCGATAGCCCGACTAAGCAGATTTCCAAGGTGAGATGTTCAAGCTGTCATAAAGAAATTTGAAAAAGAAACTGTGTAAGTTCAAGACAGAAAATGTGGTGGAAGACCCCAAAAGTTGTCTGCACCTGATTTACAGTACTTAAAGGTCACTTTCTTGCTCAACATCTGGCAGATTCACCTGGTGCCAAAGAACAACCACGAGAAGTCGTCCTACGTGTCTTTCATTGCATTCACACTGTGCGTTAAGATCCAATAATTATATAAGAAGAGCAGAGATTCCATCCTACGATTACAGTGGCTACCTCATCTGACGTCCACACGCAGAATTTGAGGATGGGGGAGCAAAAAGCTGATGGCTAATTGTGGCGTTTTTTGCCCAGACACTTTTCTCACTTTCCTTTTGGATATTAGCTACATTGTTACTGACCGTTGTCTCAACTTTGGCTATTTATTCGATGCTCCTATTGGTTGTTCATTAGAAGTACATTGTCTGTAGTCGTAGCGGCTGTCACTTCGCTTGATTTTGGGTTTAAATACTTGACTCTGCCAGTCTTCTGTCGGAGGCTAAGATTAACTAAATTGGACATCTGCAAATCGGATTTGGAAATTTTTTCTGCGACTGGAGAATTGTGGCAAAAATCACACAGTGTATGCCCAGCTTTAGACCTACAGTACTTAGAACAAAAGTCTGTAGATGGAACACTCAGTTTTATTAGCCACATTAGAGCCCTGACCTCTCACTGAAGCTGTGTGGGATCGCTTGGACAGAAAAAAGAACAAAAAGCAGTCAAAAGTCCAAAGAACACCTACATCCTGTAAAAAGCTTGGTATAATTTATCGCAGGACTATTTTAAATTATATGGCAAAGCAAATTGCTTCAGTCTTGCATTCTGAGGGAGGCCACACAAAATACTGACTTATTTTTACATATTAAGTTTTTGTTACTTTTCATTGTATTATTGTTTCTTGGTCTTTACTTCAATTTTATACACTGCCCAGATAAATGACTTTAATTTCATTTTTTTCAGCAAGCTGGTGAGCAACCTACAACTTTTGCAAACTACTGTATATATACACAGTACGCTGCACTGTACTGTCTGTGTCTGTGGGTGTGTGTCTGTGTGTCTGTGTGGGTGCGGGTGGGTGCGGGTGTGTGGGTGAGTCTTGTTGACGTGTCTGTGTCAGATGTACATTCAACATCAGAAACAATTTTCTGTCTGAGGATGTCCCACATCACTTCTTGCCTACATCGCCATTTCTTTTTGCTTGCTGTGTGTCAGTTCTCATTATACGCTGCACTGCTGTCATTGTGACACAGCAAGCATCCTGCAAAGATCCTGACATCCTGAAAAAGATATCAGTTTAGCTCACAAGTTTCAACAAAATAGTCACAGGAAATATTTCCACCAGGCACCTTTGTAAGCTCTTTCAGAGTTTCAGAGAGGATTTTTTTTTCTTCTGTTTTTGTAAAAAATTTTGTAATCACTCCAGGATGCTCTCAATCTCCCGGAACCGCATACTTCATTTGGTTGCGTAACGTGATTATCTGACAAATCACCCATGTGGGATTCAGTGGATGCTTTCTGCAGTGCGCAAATTACGATTCTCAGTCTTTGCGCCTCATTCAAAGTTCAGTGTCGATGAAATCATC